>NC_079897.1:9646557-9681240 GCF_024868665.1 Triplophysa rosa | reverse complement strand
TTAAAAACACCACATCAGACTGTCCTGATATTGTATGATGGACAATCTGAGATGGTGTACTATGAATATGAGGTGAAATCACTTTCACAAAACAGGTAGTTTCCTTTTAACACCTATCTGAACATATAAAAAAACAGCATAAATTGGACATTTGAGGGACTTTTATTTAAAAACACCACATCAGACTGTCCTGATATTGTATGATGGACAATATGAGATGGTGTACTATGAATATGAGGTGAAATCATTTTCACAAAACAGGTAGTTTCCTTGTATCAGCTATCTGAACATATAGAAAAAAACAGCTTATATGGGACATTTGGGGGGGTATTTAAAACATCACATCAGACAGTCCTGATATTGTGTATTCAAAGTTATCTATTTGTCAGTTATTTTTAGTTATTTCATGGTAAGTTATGGTCTGAGTCTGACTCTCTAACCACCAGGCCACAACTTCCCCACTAGGTCAAAACCAACCACCAGAATGCCTTAGCAACGACCTAGCAACCACACAGAGAACGCCACACAAACTGCATAGCAACACTCTTACAACCACCAAAATACCTTATCAACGGCCTAGAAATCACCCAGAACATCATAGAAACTACATAGCAACACTCTTACAACCACCAAAATACCTCATCAACGGCCTAGAAATCACCCAGAACATCATAGAAACTACATAGCAACGCTCTTACAACCACCAAAATACCTCATCAACGGCCTAGAAATCACCCAGAACATCATAGAAACTACATAGCAACCGTTTAACATAATCTCTCATTGCACTAGCAACATCACTCGCCATCGGAAAAACACTAGCAAATGATAGCGTGCGAAACCGCTTTTATTTTGAAATTTGTCCTCCCGCGCTCCTACCGCAATCTGTCATATATGCGCGCACAGAAAACCACCGTGAGGGCTGGCTTGACAGTCATTTTCAAAGTGGAGGCTGGCCTGACCGCAGTCACTATCGTGGGATATTCGCGCAGAAATTTCTGCAGATGACAGGCCTTTTTTTGCCATGTCTAAAATCATATCCTAGTACGCTTCCAAAGACATTTTAGTCTGTGCTAAAGCAACTCCACACAGTCAAATTTGGCGCTCTTTTTATGTAAATGACCACATCCGGTCTCGGAATATAAAAAACGGGCCTTTTTTCATTTCTGTTTTCTTGTGATTTTACTTTTTGTTATTCGAAATATAAAATGCAAATCAAATCATTTTTTAAATTTGCTCATCCGTTTTTCACCATGAAAAAGAAAAACGCCTCGTATTTCAATTTCAATTTTTGTATTTTAAAACGAAAATCAGAGAGCCACTCTTTTTTTGTTTTTTAAGACCCGTTTCTAAAAGAACAATCAAATGGCCAAAAGATACACGGACCCGTAGAGCCCCAAGTAATCATCAAAATAGTCGGGATATCCCTGCTAACGTTTAACGTTATTACATATGTACGAAGGCACTCCCCCCATTATAGATTAGAGTGGACCATTCCATTAGCACCGTATATGCGCGAGACTAGTTCGACACCAGCTAGAGAAAGTTAACGCAGCGGTGGAATTATCATGTCATTGTGTAGTAGCCTACATTAGCTGCAAAACGAAGGGAAAAAGTCGCAGGGAAATAAAACAACAAAGAACGCAGCTACACCAGCGGAGAGGAAAAAGACGATTTACAAAAGATTGTTGCCAAAGTCTCTGCTTTTTCCCCACACAAACTCCACCGCTGCTCCTACAGCAGTAGCGCATCTCTCTCCCGCCAGACACAGCTGTGCGCTTGGTAGGAGAGAGCAGCCAGTTCAAAGGTAGAAAGGTTGTTTGACTCCACTGCGCAGATCGATGGGCACATAAAGACATAATATAATAACGTCAGTACAGTGCTAACGATTCATACTGTATGCACTAGTGCAGAAATTTGGTGACATTTAAATGCATGAAAGGTCGTTAACCACAAAAAAACACGGAGCGAGGACACATACAGGTGCTGGTCATATAATTAGAATATCATCAAAAAGTTGATTTATTTCACTAATTCCATTCAAAAAGTGAAACTTGTATATTATATTCATTCATTACACACAGACTGATATATTTCAAATGTTTATTTCTTTTAATTTGATTATTTTAAACATTTGAAATATATCAGTCTGTGTGTAATGAATGAATATAATATACAAGTTTCACTTTTTGAATGGAATTAGTGAAATAAATCAACTTTTTGATGATATTCTAATTATATGACCAGCACCTGTATATAGCAATCCCAGATCAGGGTTTTTCTATGGAGCCAGAAATATGACAAAACAATCTGAATTTGAATTTCGTAAATCTGAATTATTGACAAGTGTTTTTTAACAAAACTGAATATTATATGGGAGTTAAAATAGTTTTGAATTAGATTTTGATTTCGAATTTGAATTTTTTTTACTTGAATATTGAACATTTGAAAGTTTTATAGGCATGCATTTTCAAACAACATATTTTTTGCTCTGAATTCTTAGATTGCAAATATCCAGGTTTTTTTTAATACAGCCTCACGTTTTCAAGATGAAGAAGAAATTCGGAACATCAAATTCAATTTTCTAAAATTCAAACCGCAGAAATTCAGATCGTACAGAAAGTAGGTCAGAGGTCGTCCACAGGGAAGAGTAGATGATCTCAGAAAAGTCGAAAGAAGCATTTTGGCCAATTACAGAGCTGCAGTAGTTTTCTGGCGGGAGCGTGCGGCTCAGGAGGTCACCATTCTTCTGCCTGATCATGAGTCGCCCAGAAGTAAGTGATTTTTAAGCATTTATGGTTTATATTTATATAGGCCTATTATGCTAGCATTCCTAGCATGTGAAATATATGTCTAAGCGGTCTCTGGTGTTTGTTTTAAAGTATATTTGGTGTAAAAGGGATTAGCATGCCACCGTGTCTAAATTATACGGGACACGACTGTGCCGCGCCGCAACAGCTTGAAGTGATAAAGCGGACGTTGTAAAGAGCTTGGACAATGTCAGAAATAGAACGGGGAATCCGTTTGCTATTGGAAATTACGCATTCAGTGTAGACAGTATCACTGATTATAATCAGCAGGTTCTACTGTCTTCTGTCGCACCTCTCGCGTCCAGTCTAGGTAGCGTCATAACTCCAGGGACGGATTAACGCACGGGTCTACTGGGCACGTACTGGGGGCACTAAGCCAGAGGGGGACCCGGCTGAAATCGCGTTCCGGGAGGAGCGGTATTTCGGCTGTGAGTGCCGAAGGGATGAGTGCCCCCTCATATTTTTGAGCCAAGTGGAATTTGAATGCAGCTTCCCAAAGACAAAAAAATAGCCAAATAATATTGTTTTTATATTTAATATACACACCAGTGTGATTAGAGCATTCAATGCGGCACGACACCAGCTGCTAAATTCAATAGCGTTTTTACAGTGCTGCGCATTATAAACAATCACACGCGGTTCTGTTGAGATTATGAATGCAATGATCAATCAGAGGCGTTCAAATGAGTCATGGCTGAAACGCTGGTGTTCTGTTCAATGCGCGCGCGCGCTGCTCTCTGGTGAATTCTCTCATCATAAACAACAAAGTACAGATGTGCATACAATAAGAGATTCATTTCAAAGTGTAAACTGCTTCAGTGATTATAATTCAGTGAGTTTTTGAGAGTGCTTGAACTCTGGCTAGACTGAAGTCAATGATAATGTTCTTTGATAATGATTGATTCTTTGCTCTCTTTCTGTACAATGAAACAGTTATAATTAGTAACTTACAATGTTTTGATTAATTCACGTTAAATACAAAGTCAGTCATATTAAAATATTTTATGACATTGTTAATTTTTGGTTACCATAGTTTAAGTATATAGTTTTGTTTTTTGTTTTTAACTTGTAAAACCATGTTAATTTTTAAGGGTGTGTTAAGCTTAAGTGTCAAAAACGTATGTAAATGAAGTTGAAGGAAACAGCACAAAAAGGCTAATGGTGTAAAAACGAATAATACTTTACAGTTTCATTATTTTGTTGTGTGAGTAAATGTGCTTATTTGTAATAAATTACAACAATGAGCAAGTGTCAGTTTGCAAAATAAGTCCCTTTTGAGCATTTACCATTTTGTTCATGTCATTTATGCACTTCTTTTCCTAAGCTAACTGCTGTCTTTATTTTACAGGAACAGATACTTCTAGAGCATATATGGGGGAGACTTCGGTCACGTTTGGAGCACGCCCTTTCACGGATGCCTGTGGATATGGACTTTTTAGAATTTATCTGTGTTCAGGAGTTGGTTTTCCTGAGTGCTGTATCCCCCCAGGTCATCATTCCTGTGGACATATGGGAAGGCTTAACTGGTCTGCATCATGCAATTTCTTTAGAGATGCAAAGAAACGAGACGCATGTTGCGACAGCACAATTTGAACGAGGAAATAGTGGCCGACCAAAAGCAATCATTGGTCTTGAGTATCTCGTCAATTTGCTTGAAATGAACTTACCAGTCAGGTGTATTGCAAGCCTTTTGGGGGTATCTGAACGGACTGTACACAGACGACTGGCAGAGTTCGACCTATCAGTGAGATCACTGTACAGCTCACTAACAGACGATGAGCTAGACACATTAGTGTCAAACATTAAGTCCCGAATGCCAAATTCTGGATACAGGATGGTAAAGGGAGCTTTAAAAGCTGAAGGCCACAGGGTACAATATGAGCGAGTGAGGGCATCGCTGCATCGAGTAGACACACTGGGAGTTTTATCCAGGATGACAGAGATGGGTTGTGTTGTCCGGAGGAGGTATTCAGTCCCAGGGCCAAAATCTATGATGCACATAGACACCAATCACAAATTGATAAGGTAAGTTTATATGTTGTTGTTACTCAACATATTATTTTTAACGGTATTGTCTTAAGATGGAAACTTCCGTCTGATGTAGTGGTCCTCAAACTCTGGCCCTGGAGTTTTTATTTTCCTGAAAAGTTAAGCTCCAAGCCTAGTCAAACACGTGAACTAGCTAATCAAGCTCTTCAGGATAACTAGAAAGTAATAGGTAGGTGAGTCAATCAAGATTGGAGGTAAACTCTGCAGGAGAGTGGATCTCGAGGGCCAGAATTGAGAACACTGGTCTAATGCCTTTGGTTTCAGGTATAACATTGTCTTGTTTGGAGGGGTGGACGGCTTTTCACGAAAGGTGATTTTGTTTTACAGTATAATGCAACATTTTAATTGTTAATGTACCAGATAAATAGAACTAACAACACTGTTTATAATTCTACAGATAATGTACCTTGGCGCTGCCACAAACAATTTAGCATTGACTGCGCTAAACTTCTTCCAAGAGTCTGTGGAAAGATATGGCTACCCTCTCAGGTAAGTTGTGGTATGGAGTAATAAAGATACAAGTACACGTTTGTTTTCACCCAAAAATTAAAATTGTCATAATTTACTCTCCCTCATGTTGTTCCAAACCTGTATGACCTTTGCTCATCTTTAGAACACAAATAAAAATATTTTTGATGGAATCCGAGAGGCTCTCTGACCCTTCATAGACAGCAAGGGTCCTACCACAGTCAAGGCACAAAAACATAGTAAGGACATCATTAAAATAGTCCATGGACCATTTTAACAATGTCCTTACAACATTTCTGTGCCTTCGCTGTAGTAGTACCCTTGCTGTCTATGGAAGGTCAGAGAGCCTCTCGGATTACATCAAAAAATTATTTTAATTTGTGTTCCCAAAGGGATTGTGTTCCTTTAAAGCAGTGGTCATCAACCCTGCTCCTGGAGATCGACCGTCCTGCAGACTGCAGCTCCAACCCTGCTTCAGCACACCTGTCTGTAATTATCAAGCAAACCTGAACACCTTGATTAGATAGTTCAGGTGTGTTTGATTGGGGTTAAAGCTGAAATCTTCAGGACGGTCGATCTCCATGAGCAGGGTTGGTGACCACTGCTTTAAAGGGATACTTCAGCTAAAAAGAAAAATTGTTATAATTTACTCACCCCCATGTAATTCCAAATCTTTTTAATTCCTTATTGAATCCAGAAAAAAATATCAGATTCCAAGAAAATATTAAGCAGCACAACCATTTCCAACACTGATAATAACGGAGTATCAAATCAACATATTAGAATGATTTCTGAAGGATCATGTGAGACTGAAGACTGGAGTAATGGCTGGAGAAAATTCAGCTTTGATCACAGAAATAAATTATATATATAGTATATTAAAAAACATTATTTTAAATTGTAATATTTTACAATGAGAATTTTATAAAAAAATTAATTTTTAGTAGCCTCCACTTATTTTTATTAATGTTCTTCACCAGGAAACTAATATTATGCTTAACATAATGCTAATTTATTAAGTATTAAAACATTGTCTTGACCAACTTTATGGTCATTACAGGGTCAGAGGAGACCATGGAGTCGAGAATGTGGACATTGCACGTTTAATGTTCACAGTTCGTGGCACAGGGAGAAGTAGTTTCATTTCAGGAAAAAGTGTCCACAATCAAAGGTATGTAAAGAAAGTATTATGTAGCAGACATATCTACTGTGTAACCTTGTGCTTTATTCTCCAAATGTTTGTTTGAACCAACTGATTGCTTAGGAAGTATCTTATGATGTTTTATGTTGTAGAATAGAACGACTGTGGAGAGATGTGTGGACTGGAGTGACCAGTGTGTACTATGATGTACTACACTATCTGGAGGAAGCCAACTACCTTCATACTGCAGACCAAACACATCTCTTCTGTTGCCACTACACATTCCTACCAAGGCTACAAGACGATCTAAATCTTTTCCGAGATGGGTGGGATAATCACCCTTTGAGAACCGAACACAACATGTCTCCAAACCAGCTCTGGGAATTGGGTCAAATTCATTATCCAGTTGATGATCCCCAAGATGAAGAGGTATTATTGTTCATGCAAATTTACAGCCATGTTTTCAATTTTTAGAAATATTACAGGAGTTGTGAGAATTAATGTCCCTTCACTGGCATTTAAACACTAAATTAGCATTCTAGTACTCATATAAACTTAGTATTTGGAACTATTACAGGAACTGAGATTGTATACCATTTATAGAAATGTTGTCCTTTGTTTACCCAGGAACTGAACATTGCTGATATTGATTGGGAAAGCAGTGGATTGCCTCCTGATGAAAGTGCTGGTGTTAATGTTCCTACTGTAGAATGTCCACTTACACCAGAGCAACTTGCAGCACTGAAGGATACAGTAGATCCAAGATCATCATCACAATCCCACGGGATAGACATTTACATGGCTGCAGTGCAGTTTTGCCAGTCACTTGAGTAATGACACATTAAGTAGACACATGAAGTGCTGGAACTGAATTTAAATTTATTCCATGGAAAAACCATTACATTAAATGTGTATTTTTTTGTATGTTTTCAGGACCTGTTTCATTAATAAGTACATAGCACTAAATTGCTTCAAAACCAATGAAGGTCTGTTGTAAACTATTGCATGGGGGTTTCCCCTTCTCAAAAATAAAACGGCAATACTACATGAACGTGTGCGTAGATGAACTGCATCAAAGTTGACCAACAAGTCCAAATAACAAGGGACAAACTGTGGTACTGTAACTTCATTTGTAGACATAGTGTCTTGTATTACTGTATTAGATTTCACATAACTATACAAGCCCAAAACCAAACTCAGAAGTGCCAGTGCACTTAAGGAGCTCGTCCTTAAATTGGCTGAAATCCATGTAATGACTTGGTAATCGTAGCATGTTGAAGCAAGTGGAGGACTTAGGCATATCAGCAGTAACAACTTCCACTACCATCTTTCCATCTGGCACTTCCCACCCCAGCCAAAATTTCACCAAGTCCTTAAGGTCAGAGCTGGATGCTAGATAAAGCAAAAAAAATTACATTTAAATCATGGGCAGTTCAAAGAAAGAAAAAAAATCCTACCCGTTTCCTATTTGAGAAATAGAGTAGTGGAAGTATGATGTCAAAACACCACCCTGTGGTTTCCACGAGATTGATAAGGTATCAATTAGTAATTATATGGGCTTTTATAATGACTTTTCAATTGATGAGTAAAATAAATTCTGAATTAAACAACTCGACCACTCTGAAGTTTTGTTCTGCAGTGTAAATTCCACACATCCCAGAGGTTAAAAACATAATAAAAAATTAACATATGCTTCCCAATTAATTGTGGGTGAGTGTATGCAGTTCCCACAGAAAAAAATATCAAAGTATTGTCAAGTTACATTTACCACAGGCTTTATTTTACTCAATTTATAAAATCCCATGGGAAAATCTTGAAGGAACCAGTGGTAAATAGTCTTTCAGTTTCTGATGTCATCCCTGCCACCACTCCATTATCTAATCCAGGTCATCAAACAAACACAGTGTTGTAAAATCCATTAGACTGTATCAAGTACATTTAATACAGACCTAATAAAACAAATGTAAAGATTTATACCTGTCTCAATGAAGCGACGTAAATACCCTGAGATGCGACATCTATCTTCTAGTGAACAGTCGTCATCATCATCCACACTGCTATCAGAGGGCCAGCAGATACAGGGAAGCAGCATCTGGAAACAATAATACATTTCTGTTGCAACAGTACTATATGCACATCACTTTATAACCAAATTAAACTTACCAATGGGGTGAGCGAAGTTTCACATTCCATCGGAACGATATCCACATCTTTCTTTTCAGTCAGCAGTGGCCACACTCCTTTACGTATTTGTTTCAACTGCCGTAATCTCCTTCCAATGACCTATTATATTACATTAGATTATTAGGTTACATGAATACAATGAATATTATTCAATTCAATTCAATTCAATTTTATTTATATAGCGCTTTTCACAATGTGCATTGTTCCAAAGCAGCTTTACAGGAGCAAATAAGAAAAACACAGAAAGGTAAAACACAGCACAGTGCATGGTGTTTATAGACCAAGCAAGATCATTATAATAAATAATATCTAATAAATAAATAAATAAATAAATAAATAAATGCAGTCTCCCGGTGAGCAAGCCAACACTGCACTGCTCTGCTGTGGCGAGGAACCCAAACTCCAATGCTGAATAATGGAGAAAAAAAAACCTCGGGAGAAACCAGGCTCAGCCGGGAGGGCCAGATCTCCTCTGACGTGTCATGCTGCACTCAGTGACCCCGACCAAAGCCACCGAGCAACGTCCACGAAGAACAGGGAGAGCCCACGAGCCGCGACCCAGGAAGCCCCACCCGCCGAAACCGTGCAGGTCCAACCCGGTCTCATTCCGCGATCAACAACAGACAACAGAGGAACAACCAGGGAAAAGTAGTAATGGCATAATTAACTTTATTCCTCTGTTGTCCGACATCGACCACAAAACAAGACCAACCAGACCAGACCCACACAGTCCCAACAAATGAAACGCCCCGAACCACAACCAACAAGCCCCCCCACTCCCCACAACACCCACCCAGCTACCTCCAATCAAAGTCACTGAGTGCAGCCATAACTTCAAACTGCTGTCGTGTGATGTAAGTTTAGCATTAAATACCAAGTATTGTAAATTTAGCATTTATGTGACAGGTAGTCCGTCTTTGCTCTCGGTGGGGATGGAATTGTCTGAGCTGGGCCGGCCAGATGGTCGCCTTTTTCTTGGGTGGTGATGGAATTGCCTTGGATGGAGCTGGATGGTCAGTCAGTCCGCAGGCTCTCGCAGGAGGATGGCACGGGATTTTCCGATGTAGCTGGCGTAATCTCTAGTTGTGGATGGGCATATGACGTTCATCTGGGCCTGGCGGAATCTCTCCCTACCTCGGGATGGGCATCCCGAGGCGAGGGCAGAAACAGAAAGAGAATAATTAGCGTAGCTGCTGTTCATTAGCTATGTATTAGTGAATGCTTGGCTGAAAAGATGTGTCTTTAATCTAGATTTAAATTGGGAGAGTGTGTCTGACCCTCGAATAGTATCGGGGAGGCTATTCCAGAGTTTAGGTGCTACGTATGAGAAAGCTCTACCCCCTTTGGTGGATTTAGTTATTCTAGGTGTTATCAAAAGTCTGGAGTTTTGAGATCTTAGAGAGCGTGATGGGTTGTAGTGTGGTAGAAGCTCTGTTATGTAGGTAGGGGCTAAACCTTTAAGGCTTTATAAGTAATTAAAAGAACTTTAAAGTCAATACGATACTTAATGGGTAACCAGTGAAGGGTTGATAACATTGGGGTTATGTGATCGTATTTTCTGGACCTGGTTAGAACTCTGGCAGCTGCGTTCTGAACTAACTGTAGTTTGTTTATTGATGATGCAGGACAACCACTAAGCAGTGCATTACAGTATCAAGTCTTGAGGTCACAAATGCATGAATAAGCTTCTCTGCATCAGCCACACATAAAATATTTCGCAATTTGGCAACATTTCTAAGGTGGAAGAAGGCTGTTTTTGTGACATTTGAGATGTGATTTTTAAATGACAGGTTGCTGTCTAATATAACGCCAAGGTCTTTAACTGTATTTGTTGGAGTAACAGTGCAGCCTTCAATTTGCAGGTCATAATCCGAAATATTCTGCTCACGTGTCTTTGGTCCGATAAGTAATATTTCTGTTTTATTAGAATTTAAAAGAAGGAAATTACAAGTCATCCAATGCTTTATATCGTCGATGCACTCTGCCAATTTGGATAGTTGGAAGGAATCATCTGGTCTTGATGAGATATATAGCTGAGTATCATCTGCATAACAGTGGAAGCTAATTCCATGTTTTCTAATAATGTTTCCAAGGGGCAGCATGTATATGGAGAATAGCAAGGGTCCTAAAACCGATCCCTGAGGTAATCCATAATTTACTTGCGTTAGATTTGATGATTCCCCATTTAAATGGACAAATTGATGTCGGTCTGATAAGTAAGATCTGAACCATTGTAGTGCCTGTCCCTGAATACCGGTATAATTGTGTAAGCGATCTAGAAGTATTTTATGGTCTACAGTATCGAACGCAGCACTAAGGTCGAGCAGGACTAGGAGTGAGATGTTACCTTTATCTGATGCTATAGCAGGTCGTTTGTAATTTTAACGAGGCAGTTTCAGTACTATGATGCGGTCTAAACCTGACTGGAATTTTTCGTGTATGTCATTATTTTGTAAGAAAGAGCACAACTGAGTGGACACTACTTTTTCTAGTATTTTAGACAGGTAAGGGAGATTTGAAATCGGTCTATAGTTTCCTAGTTCATTGGGGTCTAAGTTTGGTTTCTTGATAAGAGGCTTAATGACGGCCAGTTTAAAGGTCCTGGGACATGGCCTAGATTAATTGACGAGTTGATAATGTTATAAATGGGCTCAATTGCAACGGGTAATAACTCTTTTAATAATTTAGTTGGTATGGGGTCTAATAAGCAAGTTGTAGGTTTAGATGTTGCAATAAGTTTAATTAAATCTTCCTGTTTTATAGGTGAAAAACACTGTAGCCTTTCTTTTGGGGCGATGGTTGGTACTAATTTATAGGACAGACTTGGAGGTTGAGATTTTACTATTTTGTCTCGTATGTTTTCGATTTTCTCTGTAAAAAATTCATGAAATCATTGCTACCAAGGTGCGGCGGAATACCCTGGTCAGGTGAAGTCTGTTTATAGACACAAATGCATTAAGAAATTTAGTGTTGAATGTAACTAAGAGGGAAAAAATAAAGTACAGCAATAAACAAGTTATGAATAGCATAGAAAAGGCTGCTTCAAAACGCCTTGTTTTCTTTGTGTTCAATGGAACAAAGTTTATACAGTTTGGACACACTGAGTGTAGCTGCACGATTAATCGCATCCCATTCAAATTGTTAAATCGATGGCTATCCAATTGAAACGCAAACTTGCGATTATGTTTATTTGTTTTGATGTATGTCCGGATTAGTATTTACTGATTTTGTTTTCGCAGCAATGTTATGTAAGCTACGGCTCTGTGATCTGTGGGAAATGCGCTCCATCTGAAAGCACTGCGATTTGATTCTGCTTAAAACTACAGAGTGTGTAAATGTACCTGAAAACCATACTTAAAGAGTACATTCCTCGAGATCATAAAAAATACATTTCATGAAGTGTTTAATTTTGCCGTGTTTGAATGTAAGCAATCTGCCAAGTTGTAAATCCGAAGGTGAACGAATAACAAAGTTATTAGCTTATAAAAAAGGTAATCGACTCTGAATCACGCGAACAAGCCATGACCTGTCCGAATCTTTAACCACAATGTACCTACGTCACTAGAAAAATCCCCGCCTACTGACTGCGAAAACTTAACTCTCTCCTCCCCAAACACTGTACTAGCTCGTTCGTGACGTGTGCATCATGTCTAAGAGAAGCTGTGTTCTATGTAGTGAAACTAAGTCAGTCTTATTTTCACTACCAAAGGAAGAACTTCTGAGGAAAAAATGGTTACTATTTATTTTTCAAACGACACCAAAGGAGTATAAACCGAACGTTTTACTTTGCGCGCGTCATTTTACCGAAGATTGCTTCATCAATCTTGGCGCCTTTACTGCAGGATACATTAAACGTCTTTCCTTAAAAGATGTTGCAATACCAACTTTATTTGGACCTGTAAGCTCCACCGAATCACAACCTGTAAGTGTGACTCTTTATTTTTGTCTTTACTTAAAATTAAATTTGTGTGACGTTATCTCATGTCTGTGTTTAGCTAACGTTACCGTTATTTTTGGGGTTGTTACTGTTTGTTTACCTAACGTTAGCTATAAACTCGTTGCGCTAATGTAAGTGTTCAACCATATTAACTCGCAAAGTCTTTATTTCAAGAACTGCGTGGTGTACTATAGTTATAATAACATCTGAAGATACGAAACCGTACACTGTATGCCGTGATAACTAACTGTTACAAGAGAAGTGTCTAAAACAGTCCTTTTTCTTACTGGCATCTGTATAAGGATTAAAGAATGATTCGTCAGACTCGGGCTCGAACTGGTAAGGTAAAATCGACGCCATCTCTCTCTATACACTGTTAATATCCAACCACCTGCAAACCGTAATACAGCAGTAATGATAGGCGGTCCATTTGCGACACATGCTGAACGCGTTTGACCAATCACAGCAGACTAGACTAGACCATTTGACCAATCACAGCAGACTAGACCATCTGACCAATCACAGCAGACTACACTATCTGACCAATCAGATCAGACTACGCTGGCGGAAAGGCGGAGATTACACAGATGAATCGCGGAACGAATCATTTGAGAGTCAGTCAAGAAGTAAGGTAATAAAAACTGCTTATTATTACGAAATAATAGTATTTTTACATCATGTATGTACATAAACTTGTTGTCGGACACTCCATAAACCAAAATAAGCCCTTAAAAATATTGAGGAATGTACTCTTTAAAATAATGGGCCAAAAGTTATATTTTGGATTCAAAGACAAAACAAAATACTATAGTCAATATTCCATAAAAAATAGCTGACATACCCATGTTAAAATTGAATCCATGCTGAAGCCTCTGTATAACAGTAGACAAGAAATGTCTGGTTACTCCTTCACCAATAGCAGCATCCCCTGAATGCAACAGCAACAGTTAAAAAAAAAAATGACAAAAAATACAAAAAGAGACATGGGCATTAAAACCCAGCTAGGAATGTCACTAATAAATGTATTTATCTACTTGTTTTATACCACCTTGGAGTCTGCACTTCACAGGGCTTGCCCATTCTATGCTGTTTTGTTTGTAGAATGCAACAAGTTCTCGGTCTTGATCTTCCTTGTCCATCCTCAAATCCATGGTAATGAAGAGGGGCTTTCTCATCTCATGTTGGCAAATTATTTCTTTTGTGTATAAGGATGCTGCTTTATTTTTATCTGGTTCAGTTTGCCAATCTGCAAAAAAAAAAACATAGAAGCAATATGTCAACAGTTCTGCTGATGCTATTTGTGTATTCTATTTCAGTTTTACATCTCAGAAATGTATTATGCTTATCATATCCCAAAAAAAATAAATGCTTACCATAACTCATGAGTGTGGCTTCAGCTGCATTTGAATGACCACCGGTATTGTGTCACAGGCATGGAAAATCCAGATGTAGATGGTTCTTCCATAGACGCATTGAATTCCAGAGGTTGCGTGCTTACAATATAATACACAAACTTCATTACCACGCTTGCATGCAATGAAGGAACAAAATTCTTACATGAATGGATGACCTCAAAAGTTCTAAATTAATTTTGGATGCTGTGTTGTGTTATGTGTGAAAAAATTTAAAAATGTTGATAACAAAAAATGAATTGAACGTTCATAATTTGAACATAAAACACAATATTCAATTCACAATTGTATAGTGAAGAAGACCTGCAGCAATCTTAACAGCATACATAGTGAAAGTACAAAAACAACAATCAAAAATTTAATAAAATCACTGAATTGACTGGAAATGTTGTGTGCTTTCAAAAAACTATCATTTTCCTCACCTGTCATCTGTGCAAAAACTTGCGTGAATCTCTATCACATCAAGAGACATTTCTTTTTGACAGATGGGGAAAGTTGCCTAGAGGAAACAAACAAAAACATTTAATATAAATGTTCTTTCATGTTGTTTCAAGCATGTAGGAGTTTTTTACCATGGATGGAACAACAAGATATTCTGAAGACTGATCATTAGATGTGAAAAAAAAAAATCTTCCAATTATTTATTGAATAATTTTATGTTTTAAAGTTATACAGGTTATGCATGACATTAACCTGCATTTGCAAGAAACAAAAATACAGAGAAATACAATGCGTTATCAATTTTTTTTAGATCATTTGGTGTTTCCAAGAGCAGCTCTAAAAACTGTTTTTAAAAATATTTAACACCTTATTAAACTTCCAAATTATGTATTAAATTAAATGAACTATTTCAATATATCTTTACTTGTTTGGTCTGTTCAGCTTCATCATTGCTCTGTTCAGCTTCATCAGTGGTCACACAGCACTTTATGTGTGTAGTCAGGATGACTAATGGAAATGTGATTCCACATTTCTGGCATTTCTCTTTTCGCATGTCATTAAAGCTTTCAGATTCAGGTGGCAGAGCAGTGGTGTCAAGTTCCATTTGAAGAGGAGCTATGTAAAGCACGCCTTTAAAACCTTGTGTTACTGCCTTCAATTGCTTGGCACTGTACCCAGTCTCATGGGGTGGAATAAGGGTGAGCTTCCGGGAGCCCCATCCTCCTAAAAAAAAGGGAAAAAAAGAAATAAAATTAATTAATTAAAAATGACACATGTGTTATTGGATTTTTTGAGACCATTCCTTTTATTTTGATATGCCAGGATTCATGTTTTAAGCTTGGCACAAAGGTATTTACTTAAACAAAATATGGAATATGTTATTAGTTATTACGTGAAAAAAAAATATTTCATGATATTTTCATTGCAATGTATTACTATGTTCCTGATGATTACCTGAAGCTTTATAGACAAGCCAACCCCCCTTTACTTCCTGAAATTTAGGGAACAGCTCCTTCAGTTGGGCACATACCTTAGAATGTAAATAACACTGTCAGTATAACAAACTGAGTAAAAATTAAATGCCCAACAGTTACAAGTGCAACACTGGTACAAACAGCTTATAGTGTTTCATTACAGTAATGTGCTTAAGAACACCTCAGCACCCATGTTCCATCTATACAGAGTTACTAATGAATTAAGCTCTGTTACATTAGCAAAAGAGAATTTTAAAAGATATAAGAGAGAGACATCATGCATACTTACTTCATCATTAGTTGCATTTTCATCCATTTGCATTGTCTTTCGCCCCAACCCAGCTTGCATATGTACCAGTTGCTCACTCTCCTTAGGTGTTCGCTCATATTGGTGAGGAAGCAGATAAAAGCTAACAGGCAATATTTTTGCGGGTTTGCTAGAGGGCACTGACAGCATTCGCCTTTTACCCCGTCCTTTGCTGAAAAAGCCAGGAAATGATCTGTTGGCAAAGAAATTAAATTGCAATACAAAATAATTACCATCAAATAATGTCATATTTCTTTGTCAAAATTAAATAAAAATAATGTAGTTGCAAAACCTGGTCATCTCAGTTTGGATGGTGGCCCTCTGCTGAACAGGCCTATGGATGCTGAATCATGAAATTGTTTTAATGAGAGTAATTAAATAAAAATATGTATGCACAAATACATATACATAACATAGAATTCCTTTACCAAACTAACTACACTTAGTTACCACAATAATAAATAAAAATACACAAAAAACCTGGCATTATCCTGACTGGGACCAGCTGCACTGCCTGAAGTCAGCAAAGACAACAAGTGCCTGGCTGATCTGACAACTTCATTGTCCTGTAAAAATAGTTTAAGAAGAATATTTTTTTGTATCTTATGTCATTCTTATACACATTCATTATTGGTTTAATGGTCCGCTGTTTATAACGCTTTTTGCTAGATATCAGTTCAGGGTGCAGGGTAATGGTATTGAA
The DNA here is from genome assembly GCF_024868665.1 of Triplophysa rosa. Classification (NCBI taxonomy): domain Eukaryota; kingdom Metazoa; phylum Chordata; class Actinopteri; order Cypriniformes; family Nemacheilidae; genus Triplophysa; species Triplophysa rosa. Next base: position 9,664,814 of record NC_079897.1, on the reverse strand, counting down.
CAGGAGAGAGTACAATAATTAGTCATTAAATGGCTTACAATTAGAGACGCACCGATTGCAATTTTTTAAATAAGTGAGTCATTTAGTCATTCAACTGATTCGTTCAACGGCTGATTCATTCGGAAACGAGACAAGTGATTGTCTTTATGAATGGGTTACTTAATCATTAAATGAGCCAGTAATTCAGTAACCCATTCATAAAGACAGTCACTTGCCTCCTTGCAGTAGTGTTGATATTCAGGGAAAGGTCCTGGAATGTTGCTTACCTAAATCATATATTATCAATATCTTTTTTCCACCGCAGTATGCATCTATAACTTTCTGCGAGTGCTGTTGCACTCATTTGTTTTGATTTCTGCACGAGTCTCTCTCACATACTCACTCAAGCTGTGCAAGCCTAATCTGTAATGACATATCAGTCGCCGTAAGTGTGACGTCAAAACAGACGATCGGTGCATCTCTACTTATGATATATATATATATAAATATTATATATATTACTTTAATGTGTATGATATTAAGCGGAAATGAATGATATACTTTAATCGTGCCTGCAAGTTACACGTAAGTTAAGTTATATCTAAATGATTATTCACAATGTTCAAGTCTTCAGCTCAAAACACGGCTAACAAACATCAGAGTGACCTTACATACAACTTGGATCTGATGTGGATTCCGATCATGGAATGAATCAAGCTCTAACAGAATTAGTGTAGACCAAACAGTAGACCCATGCGTTAATCCGTCCCTGGAGTTATGACGCTACCTAGACTGGACGCGAGAGGTGCGACAGAAGACAGTAGAACCTGCTGATTATAATCAGTGATACTGTCTACACTGAATGCGTAATTTCCAATAGCAAACGGATTCCCCGTTCTATTTCTGACATTGTCCAAGCTCTTTACAACGTCCGCTTTATCACTTCAAGCTGTTGCGGCGCGGCACAGTCGTGTCCCGTATAAATTAGACACGGTGGCATGCTAATCACTTTTACACCAAATATACTTTAAAACAAACACCAGAGACCGCTTAGACATATATTTCACATGCTAGGAATGCTAGCATAATAGGCCTATATAAATATAAACCATAAATGCTTAAAAATCACTTACTTCTGGGCGACTCATGATCAGGCAGAAGAATGGTGACCTCCTGAGCCGCACGCTCCCGCCAGAAAACTACTGCAGCTCTGTAATTGGCCAAAATGCTTCTTTCGACTTTTCTGAGATCATCTACTCTTCCCTGTGGACGACCTCTGACCTACTTTCTGTATGATCTGAATTTCTGCGGTTTGAATTTTAGAAAATTGAATTTGATGTTCCGAATTTCTTCTTCATCTTGAAAACGTGAGGCTGTATTAAAAAAAACCTGGATATTTGCAATCTAAGAATTCAGAGCAAAAAATATGTTGTTTGAAAATGCATGCCTATAAAACTCTTGTGCAATTGAAAAAAAAAGCAATTGTGTTAAATTTCAAATGTTCAATATTCAAGTAAAAAAATTCAAATTCGAAATCAAAATCTAATTCAAAACTATTTTAACTCCCATATAATATTCAGTTTTGTTAAAAAACACTTGTCAATAATTCAGATTTACGAAATTCAAATTCAGATTGTTTTGTCATACTTCTGGCTCCATATTTTTCCTGCATAATTAAATTGGAGGTGGCCGCCTCAATCAAATTTCGTGCCGCCTTAGACTCTCGTCAAAAATATGTCGAGTGTCTTCACAAAAAACACTGCGTGCATTATTAAACAGATTGTCATTTGTAACTGCAGTTACGAAACAATGGAGGCGCTGTTTCGTTACCAGCACAGTGAGACGCTGAAGAGTTCAGTAAAAGTGCTATATTAGGAGCTGTATTAGCTGTGTTTCACGGCTGTTCAGGAGATTTACATTCAATTTATATTTTCTTGAATTTCTTGAAAATATTTCCTAAATTAACTTGCTGTACATCATTATAATGTTTTTAGCTGTGAAGTTGGCTCGTTGAATCAGCGTTATTCTGTACACAGCGAGTTCGCCAGTATGACTATGAACGCACATTGCGATCAGAACGACTCGCAAACAAATGACTCCTTTGAACCAATTTTATGAAGGTATTTTTGGTGCAAAACTACTGAGCACCTGTGAGAATGGAATTTGTAGTTGTAGAGGTCAGCCACACATGTGTATCAGTAAATTTGTAGTAAAAATTCGAAGTTGCAAACTTGTAGATTTTTTTTCTCTCCCGCAAACACAACACAACACAACAGTTACACCTTCTTGAATCCTTCAGTGCAAGTGCACAAATCCAGTTCTACAAATCACAAACTGAGATACTCGTGCACTCACATTTTTTGCTACAAATGCTGCAGTAAATATGGTGCAAAACACATTCACACACCTGCACCAAAAGACGTGCGTTCACAGACGAGTTTTGCACATCCGCAAACAGTATGTGAATTCATGCAATGAGAGTTGAATGCTTGTCAAATATTTTCTCACAAATTAAAGGTTTTATTCTTGCACATTGTTCTAGCACAAACACAAGAGCATAACTACAACTGCTTGAATCTGCTGCTGCGAGTCTCTGACACAAGTTCGCACACACTCTCATTTTGCACCACATATCTGTGTGATATATGGTGCAAAAGTGATTTGTGCATTTGCAGCCAAACGAGCTAGTTTTGGCGGCCAGCAGGTGGCGCCCTAACGCGCAAGTTAAAAACTCTGCGAGAATCATCCTGAGCTGCTTTATTTTCCTGAAATCACTAATCGTAATAGAGTACATTGGTTTAGTTTAAATAAGTGTGCTGGTCAGCTACGTTGACAATCCCTTATGAAAATTACAGGCCTACAGTTAAACAAACAAAACACACGTTTTTCTTACAGTTAAAACAACAACAAAAATATGGTTGCTGTAGTAAAACCATGATTAGTTTTCGTAAGGGATTGTCATGTAGCAGACCAGCATATTTATTTAAACTAAACCAATGTACTCAGAGCCGATCCTGCCTATACGCAGACTACGCAGGTTGCGTAGGGCCTCTAAACCACCAGGGGGCCCATTGAGTACCGAATCAAAAACACTATTGTAAACAATTAAGACGCTATTTTTATAATTTGTGGATCCAACTTTAGAGGCATTATTTGGAAATGTCCTTTTAGTACTTAATTTATTTAATGACTGTGACATTCTTGGACATCAGTGCGGGGCAGGGAATGACATGCGCGTGATGTGCTGCTGATGTCCCTTGCCATGGTTTTAAACGGCGCCATCCGTCTGGAGCGAAAAAAAAGGTAAACGCCAACAACGCAAAGTAAAGAACAAGAGGCATGTGTTTTCATAGTATTTTAAACTCTTGTTTAGTTTTTTCCAAATTATGTAAGAACGTATTTACAAATTAAGTATGGACACACTTAAGTTCGTTGCTTGAGGTTGGACGTTTGATATTCGTGAATTTAGGGACCGTCTCCAATGTTACATACACATTAATACACGTTTCTAACTTCCGTAGCATTTAAAGGGGATAACTTAGACCACAAAACCAGCTCTACAGTGTTCATGTGGGTGTCAGCTATAATGCACACCTTTTGATTTTTTATATTTATTACAGCAAACTGTGAAGTCATAAGTAAATATTGCCATGTGTTTTGCTGTGTACGTATATTATACCCATCTACTACATGGGTTCCTTCAAAAGATATATATTTACAGCTCAATAACATTTAGAGGGAATGATTTACAGGACTAAAACAACTACATTGTTCATGTGAGTTTCCGCTATAATGCACACCACTGCAATCCACTGCATTTGGTTTGCCTATGATAATATGTAAAAAAATTTAGAGAATTATTGATGTGTTTTCGTATACTTGGCTTTATTAAGTAAACTATATTTATCATGCTTTATTTTTGTTAATCACTCATTTGGTTAGAAAAACACACCACTTATAGTTATGCCACACCACATAACGTTATAGTTTTTTTTTACAGCTAGATGGTTCCAAGCCACGTGTTAATTAAGGCAAATAATAATTTACATGTCAAACAAAATGTGAACTTTATTTTAGAATTAATTGTTCTTACTGTCTGTTTAATGTTTTTATATCTTTCAGTCTTTATTCGTTTAAGTGTGTTAATTGATTTATATGTTTTATTTCTTATAGTCTACAGCTATGTTTATATCTAGTTTGAACTATTATGACAAGGGCCCTTCAAAAAGGTTTGCTTAGGGCCCTCAGATGTCTAGGTTCGGCACTTGTACTCTATTACGATTAGTGATTTCAGGAAAATAAAGCAGCTCAGGATGATTCTCGCAGAGTTTTTTACTTGCGCGTTAGGGCGCCACCTGCTGGGGGCCAAAACTAGCTCGTTTGGCTGCAAATGCACAAATCACTTTTGCACCATATATCACACAGATATGTGGTGCAAAATGAGAGTGTGTGCGAACTTGTGTCAGAGACTCGCAGCAGCAGATTCAAGCAGTTGTAGTTATGCTCTTGTGTTTGTGCTAGAACAATGTGCAAGAATAAAACCTTTAATTTGTGAGAAAATATTTGACAAGCATTCAACTCTCATTGAACTCTCAGCAGCACATCACGCGCATGTCATTCCCTGCCCCGCACTGATGTCCAAGAATGTCACAGTCATTAAATAAATTAAGTACTAAAAGGAAATTTCCAAATAATGCCTCTAAAGTTGGATCCACAAATGATAAAAATAGCATCTTAATTGTTTACAATAGTGTTTTTGATTCGGTACTCAAGGGGCCCCCTGGTGGTTTAGAGGCCCTACGCAACCTGCGTAGTCTGCGTATAGGCAGGATCGGCTCTGAGTACATTGGTTTAGTTTAAATAAATATGCTGGTCCGCTACATGACAATCCCTTACGAAAACTAATCATGGTTTTACTACAGCAACCATATTTTTGTTGTTGTTTTAACTGTAAGAAAAACGTGTGTTTTGTTTGTTTAACTGTAGGCCTGTAATTTTCATAAGGGATTGTCAACGTAGCTGACCAGCACACTTATTTAAACTAAACCAATGTACTCTATTACGATTAGTGATTTCAGGAAAATAAAGCAGCTCAGGATGATTCTCGCAGTTTTTAACTTGCGCGTTAGGGCGCCACCTGCTGGGGGCCAAAACTAGCTCGTTTGGCTGCAAATGCACAAATCACTTTTGCACCATATATCACACAGATATGTGGTGCAAAATGAGAGTGTGTGCGAACTTGTGTCAGAGACTCGCAGCAGCAGATTCAAGCAGTTGTAGTTATGCTCTTGTGTTTGTGCTAGAACAATGTGCAAGAATAAAACCTTTAATTTGTGAGAAAATATTTGACAAGCATTCAACTCTCATTGCATGAATTCACATACTGTTTGCGGATGTGCAAAACTCGTCTGTGAACGCACGTCTTTTGGTGCAGGTGTGTGAATGTGTTTTGCACCATATTTACTGCAGCATTTGTAGCAAAAAATGTGAGTGCACGAGTATCTCAGTTTGTGATTTGTAGAACTGGATTTGTGCACTTGCACTGAAGGATTCAAGAAGGTGTAACTGTTGCGTTGTGTTTGCGGGAGAGAAAAAAAAATCTACAAGTTTGCAATTTCAAATTTTGACTACAAATTTACTAATACACATGTGTGGCCGACCTTTACAACTACAAGTTCCACTCTCACAGGTGCTCAGTAGTTTTGCACCAAAAATACCTTCATACAATTCGTTTACACAGAATGTAAGAGATCAGTGAATCGTTCAAAGCTCAGTGAACTACAAGAGAACGTAGGGTGTGAATGAGCTTTGCTCATTTAGTTAGACTGGTTACTTATGGGCTAAAAAGTCTTATAAAAAAGGCTTATATTAAAATTTTCAACTTTTCTGTTTGATTGAATAAATTTAATGCTTTATATAACTTATATTAAAGTTAAAAAAAAACTAATAAGTGTTTTGTTAAGACATATCTACCGTTTATATAACATCCATCACTGAAATGCTCTAAATAAACATACACACCTAAACATCACTATCGCAAGAGTAACAGCGTAGACCTTGGCTGGAGAGCCTCTTGATGGTAAGTGGGTCTTGCTCATAGGTTGGCTCGTGAGGGGGCGCTTTCTTTCGCCTTGTCGTGCTGGCCAATAGGCCCTTTTCACAATGACGTCACTTAACTTCCACCTTTTCACAAAGCAGTGTATCATAACATCCGTCTTGCAACAAACAACAACAACAAGAAGTTCCGTTTTGCCGTCGCGCTGGAATTTTAAGAACAGTGAGAAAAAAAACTGACAGAACACGTATTCAAGTACTTATCCTAGCACCTTCGCTAACACAAAAAGAAAACAAAACACTTACCTTCATAATCAAACAGGTACTGTTCAACGAAGAATTTGTTTGTTTGTCTTTGATCTTGTCGTTAGCGAAAATTTGTCTGCAAGACGTTTGTGACAAGCAGAGCGGGACGAGGGCCGTGAGGGAACTGCGCCGCATCTCTCTCGTCCCGCTCTGCTTGTCACAACGTTGTACATCATCTAGCCGTATTTGTGGCAGATGTACAAGGGACTTGGTAAACTCCATTCTGAGGCGCTAGCGGAAGTAACTTCTTGAGTTTTACTGGCAGTTGGCAAACCAGCTTATAGGTGCATTACCGCCACCTTATGAACTGGAGTGCTAGCGGAGGTAACGATACACTGCTTCGCGGCAGAACGGAAGATGCGTGACGTCTGAATGTGATGTGAAAAGGGCGTATAAAAGTAATAGGATCCCATTGTCGACACAGGGATCCAGGTTATAAAAAAACTTTCCGAAACAAGTTGGAGTGCAGGGGGAGTGTATCAAGTACAGAAATAAATACTACGTCATATGTCCAACTCGTTTTTTAACAAGTTGACCATGTTAAGCATGAGAAGCCAGCACGTTTAACAATGTAAAGAAGTCAGAATGCATGACATCGCATGATACCCAATCTTTAAATATTGTTTAGCTACATGAACTGCCTTAAATAAGTAGAAGTAAATTGTCATTTTAACACCCAATTGCTGTAACTTATAAAAATGTGAAATTTCTTAAATAACTGTATTTTGATGAACAACCGATGATGAACATTTGTTTGACAGAAAAACATTCACATTATGTCCCTTTAATATAAGTAAAAGAGTTTTTATATATTTTTTTCTCATGGCCAGTCCTGTTAAAGTATATGGAGCCCTTTTTAGGAAGTAAACTCAATAATAATCAATATAATATATTTTTGTCCTGCAATAAGTTGTTCGTCCTGAAAGGTCAGGCTTTTTTCTGCAGCTCTTGCACAAACATAATCTTTAGATGCAGTTTAAAATGTTAAAGTAATGTCTAAAGGAGATCAGAGAGGTATTGGCTGCTGAATGTAGTGTAGTGCAGTAATGAGTTGCGGTGGCATCAGGCGCGTTTTCATTCAGCAGAGCCGCTATTCAGAGTCCAGTCCCGTTACCTCATTGACATTCAGTCCCAGCGAGAGAGAGCGCGATAGAGACAGAAAGCAAAAAGACATTATCCAGGACAGAGAGAGCAATTGAAATGCACCAGCGGACACACAGACAGACAGACAGTGTAAGTGCGTTGAATCTCAGCGGAATGAAGATTTTATAAAGTTAGATGTGCGCGTGTGATATAGTGAACAACGAGGAGCGGCGCTAAGCGGCACCAGTATGTTATGACCTGAATTTGTGTTGGGAGTTTGGGAAAGACAGTGTGAGGGGTGGAAGGGGGGTTTAGTGCATTGCAGGGTCAAACAAACTACCCCCCACCATTGAAAAAGAAAGTATTAGGAGGAAAAGTGCAGCGACTAGGAAGAAGAAAAAAGCAGATTAAAACGGCAAAGAAACGATGAACAGAGAAAAGGTAAGAAATCATTCACAACCGATGCGCCGCTGAATCCAATTGTGTTTTGGATTCATATTTACTGTATATATCGCTTTGAATTAATAACTGACCTGCAATAACTAACATCTCTCAGCTCAACAAGTGTCTTCTGAATTATGAATTGAAATTGTATTTGTCTGTCTGTGGCAACTTTGTGGTAAACTTTCTAGTGGTACGACATTTTACATAAGATTATTCTTGGTGTATCAAAATAGTTTTGACGTAGCCTTACTCATTTAGATGTTACCATGATGTGCATTTTTTTATGCTACATGACAAAGCATTTACTGTGTATTTAATGTTATTTTAAATTAAATGATTATAATTTGTATGATACTTTTATTAACATTGCTTTCTATTTCTCAGCATTACAATAAATTATTATTATTATCGTATTTGGATTGACACATTATTAATCACTATATTGATAAGTGGAATTAGTTAGATAAAGAGTTGCTGTGTTTAGTGTTGAAATATAACGTTTTTCCAGCTGTTACAGTCTTAAACTGTATCTTGACTAGAATATCGGAAATCATTTCTAAGCAGTGAAAACAGTATAAGGGTAGTTGACAGACTAATATGCAAATTTAGAAAAAAAACTAACAATGAAGATAAATCTCTCCTAAAGGACATCTATTTTATATTATATGTTTATAAATATTAATAATATAAAACAATGTAATATTAACAGTTTGTTTTCTAAATTTTGCTATGTCACACCAGGACACATGTACGATTATTCATCAACTATACCCATAATCTAGATTAGTGTGTCATCTTGACTGTTAAAATAATTATGTGCTACTGTTTTTTGTGTGTGTTTTTTACATTAAAAAGGTTGAATTTTATTTTACAGTACCGTATAGTTATAGAGTATTTAGCCAGCAAGATATTGATAACTATATGTAGGCTAATATTTCATAGGTTCATGTACACATAGTATAGACAGGACTGTGAATTTGTGATCATATATTTACTGATGAGAACTTTCACTAATATCAAGCAGAATGAAGTCAAATGAAGTAGTTTTAATCTGAATACCCCTCCCCCGCTACAATAGCAAATTTGTCAATATGAATATATGTCAAAATGTGAAATATGTCAATACAGGCAGAAAAGATGTTTTATGTCTTATATGTTTAAATATTATATTAGTCGATTTTATGTATGTTATTATTATGATGTTATTATTATGACGTTAATCACAGAAATATATATATATATATATATATATATATATATCATACAGTGAGAATGTTTTTTTAAAGGGTGGGGGGATATGATCTCAGTCTATCAATCATACAGTATGGGTCAAATTCTTCCTACTAATTTTTCTCCAATAACACATGGGAGCGGTGACCTGGTCTAAAACACTGCTTTTTAGATATGAAGCCCGATGTGATGGGTAATCCTGCCTGGAATGTTTTATTTAGGATTTTTCCAATGTTCTGAAATAAACATTTGAGAGCAATGTTTATTCAGCGCTTTGACTCTTGAGCTTGGGAAGCATTGTTCTCCTCCAGGGCAGAATGACCTGTCAGACTCAATTTCATGAATTTACGACATGCAATAACAATGTCTTATGATGGCTTTGGCCAATATCAGTACATGAAATCACAAGAGGTCTGTAATATACTGTAGGTGGCCATTGGCCTGCTTATTTTGAAACGTTATGTCATTTTACCAAAATACCAAAATAATTACATTTAAAAACTAAAAAAGACTAAAGCTATGATTTTAAATGTTAGGATATTAACACTAAAACAAGTAATATTAATAGACAGGATTTACAACAAGTATCCCCTAAAGAACAAATGTTGTTGGAGATTAAAAATCTGTAGGGTTTACTCTCTCTCTTTTTCTACATATAGCTGTGCCTGCTGTGATTTCCTGAAGTGTGAGGTTTATACTGGACAGTGAGGTTTACTCTGAACCTGAAGCTAAAGAGAGAAAAGATGTCACGTTCAGATGAGGTCAACAAGATGACAGAGAATGTCTATAAAGTATGTCTGCTCAAACACAGCAGGGTGCATCTGTGCGCACAGATACACAGATATACTACTCCATTCTGCTGTTTTGCTAGTAAAATTATTCATTTGTATGTTAAAAGTATTTTAATAAGTGATTGTTCTGTATTCAGGGCATCCTGGACCAGTTTAACCCCAGTCTGAAGAACTTTGTGACAATGGGGAAACATTATGAAAAGGCTCTGACAGGTGAGACATCACTTAATGCACTGTAAAAAAATTCAGTTGCCTTATAAAGCTAATTTTATTTAAATTAAAATTTGAGTCAATTGTACTTAATTATATTGAACTGACATAAAAAAAATCAAGTTGTAAAATAAGTCAATTTAAAAGCTAATTTAATTTAACTTAAAAATGTAATGAAGCTTTTAAACTTAAATTGGTTTTTACAGTGTGGAGTTAGGCTATGAAGAAGGAACATTTCCTTAATTGTTCAAGTTAAAAGTGTTAACTGCACTATGAAAACACATACTAGGGTACATCCAAACTGACTTTTAAAGCCCAAAGTTATTAATGAATGTTTGTAAAATAAATAAATAAAATGTAAATGTGGCCACAATCTATATAGATGTAGATATGTCCATCTGTGAAAACCCAGCTCATTTTTTTGAGATTTACTGTTTTCTAAAAAAAATAATTCTACATAACGTAAAGAACATTCTGTGAAACTCTAACCTTGATGTTTACTATTAACTTGACCTTCAAATAATTTTGGATGAACAGTCACAGATTGAAAACAATGTTTAGGAAGCCAGCTTCTATTCATTGAGCAAAGGGATTAAACCTTGTCTCAATAAAATAATTAATTTCAGTATTTCTCATAATATAAACAAATATTTGCAGCAATAACCACACATGACCTGTTTTGGTCATTTTCATGGCTATAACTGCTTTGGTGCTCCTAATCTCATAATTAGACTATGGGACTTTAGTCTCCACAGATGAGGTCATCAATACAATTTGACAAAATGTCAGGGGACCTCACATCACACAAACATGTTAAACCAGTTTATATTCTTTTCTGTAGTGAATGAAATTCCTCAAGAGCTCTCATGTATGTTAATCAACACTTTGCCTGCCAAACAACCATGTGTTTTGTAGTAGACCGACTTCTGTAACATGCCCTTTCTCTCTCTCGGTCTGCTATACAGGAGTCACGGTCGCAGCTAAAGGATACTTTGATGCACTGGTCAAACTGGGAGAACTTGCCAGTGACAGTCAGGGCTCAAAAGAGCTGGGTAAGAGAGCGCTACAGGAAATACAGTTTAAAAACAAGAGACTACAGAGGAAGAAAATGAAGAGGCAAGCCTGTACAATAAAATGGAGATGAAGAAACTAAGGGAAAGGGAGAGAGGGGTAAAGAGAGAGGGGTCTTTGTTAAAAGATTAACAACATCACATGATCACATTGTACTGCTGAAAACAGCGGGGGTGGAAGAGAGGGAGGCGGAGAAGGAGAAGGAAAGATGCCAAGTTGCACACACAGTTGCTCTGTAGGGGATAAAGACAGCGACATCCACTGCCCAATGGAACCACAAACAAAACAGGCCACACATTTTCACCATCAATGAAAATCAGGACTGGGCAGACAAGGCCATGGGTATCACGGCCGCTAAATGAATAAATTGTTTTCTTTATCTCTCGTCTGGAAGACTGTTTGTAATGAGACATGTTCTTTAGACATCACAGTCTACAGTTTATGACATTTCATTTGTAGAGTCGGTATTGTCATTACAGATGAATGTAGCTTGTACACAATGAAATGAATTAACGTTTCTTCAGGATCATGGTGCCACATGAGACTATGCAGGGCATACTATACATAATTAAATTATATTTAACAGACTAAAATTAAACATTGAACATTACTGAACTATACAAAAACTACATAAAGTGCATGTGTGCAAATACCATAGAAACAGCAAGAAACTAGCAACTCCACATAGAAGGCACAGTAGGAGATATACAACAACATACCTTATTTGTTTCATGTCATTTTTGCCTCATTTGCACTGGTTTCAGTTTTTTTAAACTCAGACAAATACAAATTAAAACGCAATAGAAACTGTGTTTGTGGTGTTTCTTGTCACGGTTTCACAGGGAAGAACCCAAATGCAGGCAGCAGCAGTGGTGAAGGGCTTAAACACAGACTTTATTAAACTCGACAAAAACGGAAAACAAAAACCCACAATGGGGAAAACAGGACACAATCAATAAACACGGATTCAAAACAAGCACTTCCCTCAAGGGGGGCAAAATAAACAATGATCCAAACACCACACAACGTCACAAAACAAGGCAAGGGAATCCAAGGCCAATTATCAGCCAGGGTACGAGAACCACGAGTAGACAAAGCACAGGGTACAGGTACAACGCAAGAGCACAGGACAATGAAACATGAGGATCTTTTATGGGGAAACAAACAAAGGATAATTAACACAGGGCAGGCGAGGGTAATGAAACACTGCTGGGAAACAATACAGGAAACGAGAGGGGCGGGGCCAATGACAAGACACGAGAAGGCACATGGAATATCAAAAGATAAACACCCCATGGCTTCTCACACTAAACATAAGGGATCTGTCACGATCCTGCCCCAAGACTAGAAAATCATGAACAAGAAGGCAGGACCATGACAGTTTCTGATATTATATCTTTCCCTTCTCAGGTGACACGTTATTTCAGATGGCAGAGGTTCATAGACAGATCCAGGTCCAACTAGAGGATGTGGTGAGTATAGGAAAAATGTATGTGTTATAGATGAACTAATTTCATGTCATTATCTTTCATTTATTTAAGGTTATTAATGCAACACGTCTTTAAATTATCTTCAGTTAAACAGCATACTAAGACAAAACAGCAGTGTATCTACACTGATAAAAAAACTGAATTTTACAGCTTTTCATTTATTTTTTTAAATACGGTCAAAAACATAAAATTACAGAAAAAGACCACAAGTATACATTGGGAACACAGAAATGACTCCTACAAATCTGTTTGTCCTACCAATGGAAGGTGATTGAGAATTATGTTTCTCTTTGTCTGTCTGTGTGCAGCTGAAGCTATTTCATTCAGAGCTGCTGTCTCAGCTGGAACAGAAACTAGAGTTGGACATCAAATATCTTACTGTGAGTGTGAAATACTGCTCTAGGATTAAATATTCCATCCATCAGCCATCAGCTTTCAACTTCATACCCTATAGTCTTATATTATGTAAAGAAAAAACAAGTGTATTTATATATTCTTTTTGTTAATTGTGTCTTATTAAACTATGCATGCCAAAAAATTCCAGTTGGGTAAACCAACACAAAACTACTAAATTCAGGAACTCATTGGAAAATAGTTAACAACTTCTCCTGGACACAAATATATTGTAGAAGATGATGTGATAATTGACAGCTTGTAATTGAAAAGATGCAGAAGTTTAAATTCAGCAAAGAGATGAACAGTCCAACAAAATCTCATGGCAAATCATCATTATTTTACGTGGTGGATTCACATCATACAAGTTCATTCGTAATTTGCACCTCGGAAAATAGTTCAGTTTTCCTGTGAGATCTGGTTGAACTATCACAATAGCCCTAAATTTAAGCTCAGATTGGTCCAGGAGAGCAGGAATTTGTGTACTGTACAAAACAATATCTATGCAAAAATATATTGTTATACTTAAATTGTTGTTTAAACAGGAAACTCACTGTAAATCTATAACATGTTCATCAGAAGCATCACTTATGACGTTACAAAATGCATGTGATTATTGAAACTTGTTTCTAGGCGACGCTGAAGAAGTACCAGAGTGAGAGGAAGTCAAAGGTGGAGTCTATCGAGCGCTGCCAATCACAGCTCAAGAAGCTGCGGAGGAAGAGTCAAGCCAGTCGTCACCCCAATAAGTATGGAGACAGAGAGATGCAGGTACTTTCCTTTTACTCTTAACAAGCTTGATACCTTGACCAGAATTCAGGAATCTGCAATGCATAGTAAAACAAGCTGAGTACTAAACCAAACTTCTTGTATGTCAGTTTGTCATTTTTATGTGACTGTGAAGACAACTTGGGAGCAATAGTTGCACCCTAAAAGCTCTATACTGATCATTAATATGGGAATGAGGACTAACACATTGTTTGATGCACAAGATTTATTTCAACCTTTGGAAAGATGGATATACAGTATGTACAACATTTACCATGAATTCTAGTTAACCAGCAATGCTTTGTCATATTTTGGACCATTTCTTTAAAATAGTGTTTGAAAGTGTCCAAACACAACTTTATTCATAGATTAACAAAAGCGAAAGTCCTAAAAAGTGGATGCATATATGAACAAGGTCCCTTTGGATTAAAAGCTAAATTGTATCGCTTGCCAGTTCTTTGAGGGTAGTGTTCATTACTGTATACTCTAATGTACTGCCAGTCATTTGTAGTCTACTCATAATGGTCAATTGAGCTCAGTTTGGAAGCCTGTTTGTTCGAGACCCAGTGCCCTACATACTAAAGCTGATTTGTGAAAGTAAGACTTTATTATCCATGCGTGAATAAGTGTTTGTTTATTTAAGCATGTGAATTCGCCTGCACGTGTTTTAGCTGAAGTCACTGTATCCTCCAGGGCCGGATAAGCATTGGCAGGCATGGACTGACCCAACCAAACTTGTCTTTCTTACGCATTCAAGATGCAGTTCAGAGTTTAAAATAACAATACTCAACACTACTATACAATGCCAAACTCAGTTACTACAGAAACATTTGACTATTGTATTGTATTTGACTTTGTGTTCAAATATCATCATGCTGTTATATCATATGCTATTGATCTCCCCTTCCACTCCATCATTGTATTTATTTTTATTGGCATTTGCTTTGAGGCTGCATTTCTTGTGCAAAGTATATTGTTGTGCTTTAAATTGTAATGGAGGTACTACACCGATGCCATTTTCCAATAAAATGGGATTTTGTTCTTTAGAATCTCAGCTCTCATTCACAGAGGCATTGTAGGGTTATTTACTCCCCCGTGGACATTTTACAGCCCACCCTACCATAGCTGACTAGCGTCCAATCTATCTTTGTTTGTATAAACCTAATCTATGCTATCACATGTGTTACTCTAAGCATGTGTGTCTTGGTCAGAAAGACTCAAAACAGTTAGTTTGAGATTAAGCAGATCTCCGGAAGAGCTGATTTGAGGCAGGGGAAGCTAGAGAGGAAGATAGATTGAGACAATAGGAGCATAGTTGTGAAAAACGTTTAGGAAAGTAAGTAAGTGTAAAAAGGACAACAAGTTCAAGTCACTTGATGAAAAAGAATAATGAAAGTTTCTTACTGTACTTACTTTTCTTAAAAACGTGCCTTTGTATACTGTAGTAACTGTTGGCTCTTATGGCAAAAATAATGTTAAATGCTTTGCATTTGTTAGTCACTTTGGATAAAAGCATTCATAAAAGGATAAATGTAAATGCATTTACTCACCAATGTTCCAAAGCAATGTAACACAGTGGAACACAAAAATCGTGATGGTAAATAATGACAGAATTTAAACTTTTGGGAGTAGTTTTAACCTCATTGGCATTGTAGTTATTCACAGTCAGCAATGAATATTTATATAATATTTATTCATTTATTGTCTATACAGAAGTGTTTTTACTGGGTGTATGACACATTTCATTATGTAAAACATAAAGATGTGTGTTGTTTTCCCCTATGGATGTTGAATAGTTGTAGAAACACTATCTGCGAGCTGCTCTCAGAGATTTATCAGTCTATATTGGGTTTTTTAGGACAGCTGGAATGCTGTATTGACCAATCAGCATCCAGCGCCAAAATGGAGACAATAAAAACATCTCTCTCTCTCTCTCTCTCTGTAACAGTATGTGGAGTTGATGAGTCGTCGGCAGGGGGAGTTGGATAATCTAGTTGCCGTTGGTTACCGCTCTGCTCTGACAGAAGAAAGGCGCCGGTACTGCTTCCTGGTGGACCGTCAGTGTTCTGTCACCAAACTCCTCACCAACTACCACTGCAAGGCATAAACTCCTCACTAACTACCACTACAAGACATAAACTACAAAGAAACTAAACACTCCAACTGTGAAATAAGAGTATGAATAGATATAATTGTTGTTTTAGAAATATAAAAAGTAAACTTTTGTTGGATAGGTGAGGGAACTCTTGTCTCAGAAGCTGTCGTCGTGGCAACAGTCATGCTCCCAGCCAACCAAACTACCGGAGCGAGCCCTGAACCTGTTGCGTCACACTTCCCCCCAGAGCTCTGGAGGAGCTGGACTAGCTGAGGTCCTGAGGAACGCTAAACTGGGAATCGCACAGTCTGGAGAGCAGGTGAGAAAATCTGTTTTAAAATGCTGGTTTTTCAGACTGGTTTTGGTTTCAGGTGCCAATAATAATGTCTAGTGAAACAGAAGAAGAAACAGGCATTACAGGCTTTCCTGTAGCTCAGTGGTTAGAGCATGATGCAAGCAACACCAAGGTCATGGATTCGATCCCAGGGATTGCACATACCCAGATACAAATGCAAAGTATCATGCAATGCAAGTCACTTTGGATAAAAGTGTCTGTCAAATGCATAATTGTAAACGTATTTTAAGAAACCATTTTTTAGTCTTCATAATACGACATAAATGCGACAAATCGTCAAAGCATCTGTAAATCTTTAACTCAACTCAATTCAACTTTATTTATATAAAAATAAATACTTTTTCAAATTTTCATTGTTACAAAGCAGCTGTACATAAGACATATTGACTATAAGCAAAACAATTAAAGTTGTACCTGTAAAAACAAGAAAAAGGTAAAAACACAGACGACAGACACACCCACATACAAAACACTCCACACACACAATATGCACACGTACTAACACGCATAAATATAGACACACACGGACGCGCACACACACACGTACACAGACAAGTACGCACACACAAAGACACGCACGCACGCACACAGACATGCACGCACAGTGAAAGCACACATTTAAGATAAAGGAGAGAGAAGCACAGGTCAAATATAACAGACTATAAATTCCTATATGCAATATTAATTAAGTAAAACTTTAAAATTCTAATTCTTTAATAAATCATGTGTTTTTAAAAAACAATATTTATATTTTTGTTGAGCTTGAAGCTGTGTAGGAAATTGGTTGCCAGTTATTAAGTCAGATTCAAGTATTGCATATATCCGTGTAGTAAAAAAAACGGTTTCGCCTTCTTTTCTCAGAGATTGTCTGTACAGGAAGTCCCGCCTTTGTTAAACGGTGACAACAGCGGTCGATCTCAGCAGCAGCGGTCTGCCCCATCTGAAAACCTCTCCCAGTCTCTCTCGGGGCTGTCTCCAAGCTCCTCCCCTCACTCGCAGCCCACCAGCAATGGCCACGCCTACTCCAGTGCTTCAGCCAGCCCCCAACAAGTTTCTCTCCTGTCTGCAGTGAGCGTGACTGGCTTACACACCTTCCCATCATCTAACAGTTCCCTGCAGGGCCTCACTCCACCCCTGACCGCCCCTCATAGCCCTCCACTACCCCACAGTGCACCTCTCTCCCGTGCCCTCACACCTGTGCCCTCCACGGCACTACAAGGAGTGTCTAATTCACCCAGTGCTTTTAATGTGCTGAAAGGAGCAGAGGTCTACTCTACCTCCACACTACCACTGCCCAGGAGACAGCCCAGCGAGGCTCGCACAGGATTCTTTGGTGAGCGCGTCTTTTCTTTTGTGAGGGAATTCAAAGCTTTTTATTGAAGGAATTTCATAAAGAGAAGTCTGGGTTTACAGTTTTTTTCTTTTTTTTTAAAGATTTGTTTTTGGCGTTTTTGCCTTTAATTGTACAGCTATTGCTAGAGAGGACAGGAAGCGAAGTGGGAGAGAGAAGGGGGTGGGTTCGGGAAAGGACCACGAGATGGGAATCGAACCCTGGTCGCCCGATGCACAACTGCGCCACATTTCGGAGCACTGCCCTATAGGCTATCGGCTCCGACTACAGTTATTTTTAATTATAATATGTTTTGCATTTGAATATGTTTTGCATAAAATGAATCCTATTTCAGAACCATTCAAATGTTTGCATTGTGACAATTTCATGTTTCTTTTTATATTTTACATATTTTGTTATGTCTTTCCATTCAATTCTTTCAACACATTGTGCATGTAAACATTTCTTTTATTAAGAAATATCTCTATTTAAATGATTTATGTAATACAGTCATTAAAATACATTTATTTATTTACTTATTTTCAATAGAAATATTTTTTCTCATTATATACTATACAACAATGAGAAAGGGACAAATTACAGTAGCTAGACTTTCAAGAATCAGAAGAAAAATACAAATTCTTGAATGATTTAAATG
>NC_079897.1:9565236-9646457 GCF_024868665.1 Triplophysa rosa | reverse complement strand
AGATTCATTTAAAGCAATATAATCATCTGGTTTTAGCCATGTTTCTGTCAAACAGAGCATGTCTATTTTATGATCTGTTATCATATCGTTAACAAAAAGTGCTTTATTAGAGAGAGATCTAATATTTAGCAATCCGAGTCGTAACAAAACTAATAACTAGACATTATAATTTATTTATTACTTTTTGTGGCGGGCAAGTAAAATTTTGGTCAGGGCCAGTAAAAATGTAGAAATTAATGTATGCATAACAATCGTCATAATCGTGCAACCGTGATTATTCCTCAAATTATAATTGTACCAACAAAATCTATAATCGTTGCATCCCTAGTCCTGACACATGTTGACGCCCATGGAGTTAAGAGTGTCTTTGAAAGCCATTCCTAAGGCATCTGTGTCGTTATCTACATGGATGTTAAAGTCACCAACGACAAGGACTCTATCTGCGGCCAGTACTAGTTCTGATAAGAACCCACCAAATTCTTCAATAAAATCTGCGTGGTGCCCTGGAAGCCTATATACAATAGCCAAAATAAATTTTAAAAATGTTTTATCCTTAGTATTAGGTGTTGAAACATGAAGTACCATGACTTCAAAAGAATTGTATTTAGAGTTAGACTTCTGGGAAATGCTAAAAGAGTTATTGTAAAGTGCTGCGACACCTCCCCCTCTGCCTTTTAGACTAGGCTCGTGTTTATAATAATAATCTTGGGGGACAGATTCATTTAAAGTAATATAATCATCTGGTTTTAGCCATGTTTCTGTCAAACAGAGCATGTCTATTTTATGATCTGTTATCATACCGTTAACAAAAAGTACTTTATTAGAGAGAGATCTAATATTTAGCAATCCGAGTCGTTATCTGTATTTTGTTCATGTTTAATTTGTTTAACGTTTATTAAATTACTTTCAAGAGGTTTACGCATTATTTTATGTTTGCTAATCCGGGGGACAGACACAGTCTCTATTTTATGATGTTTGGGAGAAGGGATTATTACATGTTGTACATTTTATGTATTCTGCGATGTGAGACTGCAAGCAGACAGTTGGTTAAGCCATTCTGTCTGCTCCCTGACCTGGGCCCCAGTGAGTCAAGCTTTAGCATTATTAAGACTTTGTGCCACATTTCTAGACATCAAAGTGTTTTCTATGGTCCTTACACTCTTACTGTCTTCAGATAAAGATTGGATGCGAGACTCTAATTCTAAGATCTTCTCTGTCAGCCTAACTATTTCCCTGCATTTATCGCATATAAAACCTTCGCAGCTGACAGAGAAGGCTAAGCTAAACATATGACATGAGGTGCAAGTAACAATAATAGGAATAGAAGCCATAACTCACCGGGTTTGAAGAGCAATTCCGACTTACCAAGGTTGCTCGATGAATCGTAGTATATACGCTTAAAAAGAGAAACAGTTAGCACACAAGACAAACTAGAGGCAAGATGATATTCCACAGTGTAAACAGAAAGTAAGCTAACACGCTAATGCTATTCTAACGGCGTTAAGTTAACTATCAATTTTGGTTAATAATCTTCAAATAAATAACAAGAACAGGGTTATTGAGATATCATCATAAGTGCAAAAATAAAACAAAGTGCAAGTGCAGGGATACAAACAAACCGCCAACAGCGATGCAGACAGGAACCCAAATCACAGTGAAATCACAGTGAAACTGAGTATGTCGGTTAAAAACAGCTGATTGTGTTTCATTCTGTGGTTCAGTTCTCACAGGTGAGGGATGAGACCCACCTGGTGGGCTAGAGATGCAGAGGAAGTACGTTTCTTCCTCGGAGATCCCCTCAGTTTTGCTAGCTGGGCGCTTGCTACTGGCCTGAAACTTAGATCTGGCTTATGCAGAATCAAACTTCATTAACCTCTGTTGCCTAACGTCCAAGGACAACAGCTTACATTTTGGGCATGGGTCAGTTAAGGCCTTCCTGAGATGTTCAACGCCTAAACAGATTGGGCATTCCATATGTGCATCCCAGAGATCCATAGAGCCTGAACATGTGGAGCATGAAGCGGCCATATTGTTAAGAACTTCAGGGAAAAAATCAAATAAACCCTTGTAAACCAACGGGTTAAAATAAGTTGAATACCACTGTAAACAAGTGCTGTTACGTAGTTAACACTGCAACTGCACACAATAAATGATACCCTGATTCACCAATGGGCACAAGAGAAAACACGCTGTAAGAAAAGAACCCTGGTTAACCATTGAGTTCCAATGTATTACTCACCTAATTCAAAATAGTCCAATATATCCAATATACAGTATGTTGCAAATGCAGTTTAAATGCTCGAGACACAACTATAGCGGGGGCAAACACCAACCAATAGAACTGTGCACGCTTGAACGAGATCCTCTGCGAGAATAACAAAAGAGACCAAGGTCACGTGTGACTGAATTAATATGGGATTCTCGATGTGATGCGCGAGACGCGATTCTTCCACCATGTACTGACTGTCTCTGGCGGTCTGGAGCAATGAAATAGAATATAGCTTCCTAATCAAAACACTTATTGTTACCGTAATGGGAATTGTGTCCTCTGTATCATTATAGTTCAGTACTCCACTGTCACTGCTAAACTGAAATTATTTTATGTAAATGCTGTTTTCAATTTGTACAAATTCACCTAATGGTTTCTCTGACACTGCAGACACTATAATCCCACTCCACCACGCTTTCCTGTTTGTTTTTAAATTGTGGGCGTTTTATGCATTTGGCTAGGGCAGTGGTGATTGAGTAGAACAGAGGTGCGCTTACTCGATTGGTTAGTGAGACTGCCGCACAGAGAGGGCAGTCATGCTTTGCTCTGGGACAGACTCGCTGCATGTTATGCATATTGCATCCACATCGCAGATTTTTGTGAAGAGCTAATCACAACGTTTCAAATTGTCGTATAAACGGTCTCTTAAAGAAAAATGCATGTGGTCTTCCCTACTCACATTATGACAACCAACAGCGTTGGTCCTGCATTCTGACTGTTTATATTAACTTTCTACAGCCTGTTTGAAGTTCCCAGTGTCTCCCAGTCCACGTTCTCCCAGCACTTACAGTTTCTCCTGGCTGAAGCCGATGAGACTGACAGTATCCATGATGTGACGCTACAGGCTGGAGAACGCACATTCCCAGCACACAAATACATCCTCTCCTTGAGATCTGACTTCTTCCGAAGAGCATTCCTGCTGGAGGGCTGCAAAGAATATGCTGGAGATGGTGAGGTGAAGAAAGGGGAAGATGTGGTGGGCTGTGACCTGCTGGTGCTGGAGAAGGTTCCTCCTGAGATCTTGGAGCATGCTCTGTACTTCATCTACACAGACTCCTGTGAAATGCTAGTGCATGGTGCTAGGCCCAGCGTCCCACGCTCCGATCAGAGCACTGACGCTGAACCCCAGCCTCATCTAATCCATAGTTTGCAAGCATTAGGGCTGGAGAAGCGCTCTGCTTTGGATGTCTACTGTTCCATTCCTGCTAAGGCCTGTGAGGAAGCAGATAAGCCTAAGAGCAGGAGTACAAAGTCTGGAAAAAAGTGCAAGAACGGTGGGGAAGTTGGACAAAACCCTGTCAAGATGCTGCAGGTTGTTGCCAAAAAACTGGGCTTGGGGAGTCTCTCAGCACGGTAAGATCACAAGAAGGTTAATTTAACAAACTTTTATACTTGGTGATCAAATCAGATGCTTAATCATCCCTCACTTTATAAGCAATACAAAATTATTTACAATCAGCTTTCTCTTGCTTTGTCTGCCATCTCTTTTATGCTTTTATTGAGCTTGTCACATTGCACAGTGCGCTTGTTGCTGCATATGAATTTGCATTTTCTGAATATTTAGGCTTGATGGAGTCAAATATGAAAATGGGCAGATCATTTTGGTGCAGAAGAAGGCAAGCAACAAGCCACGATTCAACCGTAAGAAAAGGTTTGTGTTGTTTTATTGTGAATCATCAGTCAAATGGTTTTGTACTCTTTTGTGATTAAAATCTCTGTCTTCAGCTCGTACCTCTGTAACGTCACGCTGAGGTCTGAGGATGGGAAAGAGTTTCCTTGTCACAAATGTGTTCTCTGTGCTCGGCTGGGTGAGATGACTTGTTTTTTTATCATGCTTGTCTATTGTCCAGTAGAATAAAAGTAGTCTTATTCAGTGTTATCTTTTTATGTGCCTGCCTCATTCAGACACTTGATTACAGTCCTGCTCACCATTATTGGCACCCTTGGTAAATATGAGCAAAGAAGGCTGTAAAAATAAATCTGCATTGTTTCTCCTTTTAATCTTTCATGTTAAAAATCTACAAAATTCCGACATTTCATGGAAGGAAAACAATTTGAAGTGGGGGGAATATCACATTGAGAAAAAAATGTTTTTCTTCCATATATGTTGGCCACAATTATTGGCATCCTTGTATTTAATTCACCCCGCAACCTTGATTTATAAGAAAATCAGCTCTAAGTGTTTTCTTTTCAGTCTGATGAGGTTTGAGATTACATTGAGAGTCATCTGAGTCCATTCCTCCATAAAGAATTTTTCCAGATCCTTCAAATGTTGGTCCTCCCTCTTCTTCAGTTCATATCACTCATTTTCTATAGGGTTCGGGTCAGGGAACTGGGATGGCTATGGCAGGATCTTGATTTTGCGTTCAGTGACCCATTTTTTATTGATGTTGATGTTTATTTTGAACCAATGTGCTGATGGACGATCTAACCACGACCCATTATAATATTTCTAGCAGAGCAAGTCAGGTTTTGATTCTTTTACTTGTTGGTATTTGATATAAAACATGATGACATGTATCTGAACAAATTGTCCAGAACCTCTGGTATAAAAATAGGTTCACAACAATGAAGATCTGGTGACATATTTAACTGTGGACATGGGGCATTCTTTTATCCCTGTGTGCATCAAACCTATCTTGTGTTATTGCTGCCAAAAAAACTCCATATGGCCATAGACCCCAGTCCTGGTTGAAGTTCCAGTATGGCAGATTAATATGGTGCAGTTTATTTTTGCATAAGAGCAGAAGATTTGTTTCTTGAACAGTGTCCCAAACAACTTGTGGTGATGGAGGTGCAGTTTTCCCTTATTTTCATTAAATGCTTTCTGACCCCAAAATTCAACTGATTACTGCAATTTTCCATCTGTGCTCTTTGTAGAGTCTTTGGCCACTCAAATTCTTCTCCTAGTTGTGCATTGAGATAATATAGACACACATCCTGTTTCAAGCTGATTTTCAACATCTCCAGTCCATTAAAACTTCTTGATCATTGCCCTGATGTTGGAAATGACATTGTTTATTGTTTTAACTATTTCCTTAAAGCCATTTTGTATTTTGTGTAGCTCAACAGAACTATATTGCACATCAGAACTATATTCTTTGCTTTTATCCATTGTGATAAATGATTAAGGGGGTTGGGCTTTGTGTTACTAATATTTATTCTCCTGTGCAAAAAGAAGTCATAACTGGACAACGTCATGTTTATAGTCACCTTGGTGTGCTAAGAAAATGTAAATATCAATGGGAATATACTTTGGAGGTATTTTACTCATAAGAATTTCTAGGGGTACCAATAATTGTGGCCAGGGTGTATTAGAGAAAAAAAAAATTCTCAATGTGATATTCCCCCTACTTCAAATTGTTTTACTTTAATGAAATGTTGGAATATTGTTTATATTTTAAATAAAAGATGAAAAGGAGAAACAATGTAGATTTATTTTTACAGCCTTCTTTGCTCATATTTACCAAGGGTGCCAATAATGGTGAGCAGGACTATAAAAACAATAATACCAACAATTGACATAATAATTGAATACAAAAATAATTTCCAACAATACCAGTACAAAGACTGCACTAAAACATGGGCCGGTTGCATAAACTTCTTAGACTAGTCTTACAAGTTTGTCATCTACATTTTTTCTTCAAGACTGGTCATGACTTCTTAAATTCCATTACATAGAAAGGTGACTGGTCTAATTGAAATCTGAAAAGTAAAGCTTATTAGTCCTAACTAATTGCTAGTCAGTAGTAGGGATGCCACAATACTCAATATAATATTGAACCGTTCGGTACGACCTCCACGGTTCAATACGTGTAAGTGAATTGCGGTTTTCCGGTTTTGCGTTTACATTTTTCCGTGCGCTTAATTACACTGTGAACTGGCTCTGTCCGTGTTTGTCTGTATGCTGCGATAGATAAACGCATCCCCATGAGTAATATCTAATAGCGAGTGGTGGTCGGGCGGTGAAGCGAGACTGCCTGCAACACGAGAAGCAATGTGCTATTAAGTATAATGCTGACGAACATACGCGGGCTGGCTTTATGTGCCAAATTGAACGGGCATACAATAAAGAATGTATTTTTACACTGCATACGAAAGCAGCATGTTCGCGTTGCACTCAGCACATGTAGAAAGTGCGTCTACAGCACCATGCCAAAGTCCGTTTAACGAAAGTCATGCCACTCGGAGACCTTTCGGACAGCTATTTACGTCATAGCAAGAGCGCCTCCAAGCAGCTATTATCTTTGGCCTTTCCTATTGAGCGCACGTTTACTTCGATTACAGCAATCGCATTTTAAATACTCTGATGCGCAAAACCTCTTCAAGAAGCTTATTTTACTGGCATGTTGATAAACAGTAAACCAAAAACTGCTGTGAGCTGCCAGTGTAAATCTTTACATTTATTCAATACACCAAGTTGATTTTTGCTTAATGATAATAAAATAAGTTAAGTAAAATAAAGAGAATTTTAGTAAAATTGTTTTTTTTCTTAAGTTTTTACTGTTCCTGTCACATAAGCATAAAACAATGAGAAAACCCTTTAATGTGCCGAAGCCATCAGAACCGAACCAAACGAAAACCGTGGGTGAAAAACCTAGGTTTGTATTGAACCATGGGTGAGCTGTATTGTTGCATCCCTAGTCAGTAGTCATGTTTCATCCATTGCTTTTTTGCGAAAGAAGGTTTAGCGCTTTAAAATCTTTAGGGATATAGCTGATGGAAATGCCTTTGTCGATTAAAATTTCTCAAATGTCAACACAATCTTTTCCAGTTTATTTTTAGCAAATCAATACTTCAAATGTCGCAAAAATTGTTTGGAAAAGTAAATAAATGTGGTGTCACATGACAGAATTTGCCTATAGACACATTGTCCACATTCCTGATGTAGCTCCAGTTAAAGCACAGATTCTCTATAAATCAAAGGTGCATCGGGTGCATGAATGAGGAAAATAGTGTCTTGAAAATTACTTTCATCAAAAATTAAAGGCTGAGTAGGCAATCCTGTCCAGAAAGTTTTTTGTCATGCTGGTTGGAAGTCTCTTAACATCCTGATAGCAATCAATAAGTAAAGTGATACATTGGTATTTTATATCGTCTGTGAAAGGTGTAGGACCAAAAAACGTTTGCCCAATCAATAGGTCATGTGTACATTTTCAGTCAATGTATTTTGCGTCCCACTGCGCACCCTGTTCACTCAGACACCATACGTCATCAGCGCGGTCACATACGCTGTGCAGACACAGCGGGAGAATGGCAGGAAACAGCTGGAACCTAACTTTCCCCTTGTTAAATGTGTGCAAGTTTGCAAGTGGCACTTGCAAAGGACGAAAAAAAAGACCGTCTTAAAAACTGCCACGACTAAAAATGTTTAATCAGCAAAGAGGTGAAAGCAGAATTCCATTCGTGAATGCATTCCGGTCCCTGGCGGTCGGTTTGCAGGGGTTTCCGGGGGTTTCCCCACTTGGTCTGTTTGCGATTTTTGTGCCGGAGGTTTCAATTGGAGATGGGTGTGTAAAATGGGAAATCCTGGCCAAAACGGGAGTGTTGACGGGTAAGATTATAATCGCCGTTGCTTTTCCATGCTGGGAGCAACTACGGCAGGCAAGGGTTTCAAAGATGATGCCATGGTAACTTCTGGACAGGTGGGTACATGTTATGATTCGATTTTGATGGGTTTTGATTATGTTGCTTATGTAGTTTGTGGACCTTTATGTATAACATCGTTACCCAGCATCTAACAGGAACTATGCTGCATCTAATCCCGTTTTAAAGCTGTTTTTTACATAGCGGTTTTCGCTATTGTTGTAACATTATTTACTGTGATCCAAGAGCTTCTGGTTTGTGCGCGTTCATGTGTTTTGGAGGAGGCGTGGCTTTGGACGTTGATTCACATGGGGGGTGGGATCATGATTTCAGTGCTAGCAGGCTAAAGTTAGCATTTTACCAAATAATCTATTCCGCCTTTAATGCGACTGAAATTCCAACGCTGACAAAAAGAAAGGTAAAATAAAATAAATGTATGAATAAATAAAAGCATTGTCATAAAATCGTGAGTCTATTTAGATTTCACGATCAGAGGCGGTTAGGCTACATGACCTATTAAAATTACAAACATGACACCTGTAAATGTGCAGTTTATTAATATAGAGTTGTATATCAAACAATTTAGGAAAATAATGGTTGTTAGTGGTTGCATGTGCAATGCGTTTAAAGACTGCAGTATGCAAAGATTTTATATTTCACTTTACCAGTCTTTTTATGGTATCTAAAAAATAGTTGCATAAAGGACAAATGAGCTGCGCTTCATCAAATAAAGACAGTTAAGCACTATCAGAGGAGCTGCTCCACTTCAACATCGTATTCTTATTTAATAACACTATGTGAAAATGACTGGTAATTACTTGCGAATTTGGATTTTTTCATTACTCTGTACATTTTACAAATATTTGGAATGCAAAAGATAGGCCTACGAATTTGCAATATACAAAATTAGGTATGGAAACGCATAAATAGCAGAATTTAACAGCTGAAGGGCATTATAACAAAATTTAAGCGACAATGCATTTGTTTAAGTATGATTGTCATTACGCACACCATTTTATCAGTAAAAGGACTACAGTCTAGAGACAGCAAATTTAGCAAACATTTTTTCCCGCATATTTGCTTTGTCGATTAGAAAACAGCGCCAAAACTGGATGGAAACATGGCTAGTGAGACTAGTTGTTAAGACGCAGTCTTAACTCAGCAGCTAAGTTTATGCAACTGACTCCATAAATAGATGTAACTTTTAGACTCTTTAATAATAAAAGCAATAGGGGTGTGACGAGACACTTATCCCATGAGATGAGATTTTTAGACTTTTTTAAAAGAAATCCGCAATGATGAAATATATAGGGGAAAAGGTCTTTTATTCACCTTAAAAACACAAAATGCAGAAAATGCAGGCATTATATAGTCATCTTGTACTTTGTGAAACAAATTAAACTTCTATTTTAATGAATTATATTATGCATTAATAAATAATATGTAAACACTGCAAAAAAAAAATGTATCACAAACTCAACTGACAGGCAGTAATTGCACAAAAATTATGCTTTGTTTTCTTAACAGGTGCAGCTTTTAGTAAAGAGCTGTGGTTGTTTTCTCTATATGCTTTTGCATTGTGCTCGAGTTAGCAGAGGTGGTGATCATATCACACTGTCAATCCTCCACTGACTGAACCCTCATAGCCTTCAGAGAAACAGTTAAACTACATAAACACATCATGTTTTATGCTAACATTGCACATATGACAGATGATCCGTTTTTGAAGAGGTTTGCCTGAGAATGTATTTAAAATAACGTAATAGCGCTCCCAAAGTGCTGCTGGGAGCGCGAACCGCCATAACACTAGTGGTTATCCATACGTCTAGTGTGTGCTTACATAGAGAAACTGGGAAAGTAGCTTAGCGGGATGGAAAATCACGTTGTCTATATGAATGACCAGGCCGGTCACTGTAGCTCACAGCAGCACACACATACTTTGTGCAGTTATTAGCATGTTCTGTACAGTAATGAAAACAGGTCGCACCACAACAAAATGTGCACTCACACAAATGCTCCCAAATATATTTTGAGGTTGCACATGTTAAACTTGGGGAGCATATGCGACTAAAATGAGCCCAGCACTCCATTATGCCAATTGCGTGAGGATATTGAGATACCCGATTGGTCTCGCGAGATCTCGTCACTCCCCTAAAAAGCAACTATTATTATTTTCATTTTTATCCTTTTATGGACACAAAGTAATATTTTACTCATGCCATTTAGAACCTGTATTCTTAGTGAAAACAAAAGGCGATATTTTGCAGAATAGCCTATTTTTTTCGATGCAGTTGTTGGGGACTGGAGCTGAGTTCTTAAGTGACAAAAATAGATTATGAAAGTAGTTTGAAACCTTTTGTTATACTTGGTGAGAAACATAACAAAAGTTACGTTGTTAGTCACTAAAATCCTATTTTTTATATTTACTAATATTTTAGTTTTAGGAGTTTGACAACCCCAGTCCCCTTTTTTTACTGTATGCCAAAAAGCAACTTTAAAGATGGAATAATATGCAGTTTCTGCCAATCTCATACTAATCTTGAGTACCTATACAGTAGTATTGCATACATCGTATCTTTGAAGAGTATTTAGTTTGATCAAATTTATAAAAGAGAGATACAGCTGTACGATTATTTCCGGTAAAACACCAGCTGCTGGAGGCAGGCGGGGGGACGGAACTATAGAACAAGCACACAGTACATCATCGCATTATCCCTTCGTGTTGTTTAAATTATGCACTTACGTGCTGATTGCCAACAAAACACAGTCATATGATTTAGTTGGACTTACCGCGTGCAGTTCATGTCTGGCATGTTTTAGCACTGGGAACATGCCATCTATCATTTTCAAACGATCTCCAAATCCAGCGTTATATCCACTGTTTATATAACATCCATCACTGAACTGCCGTGAACAAACAAACACACCTCAACTTCTCTCACTATCACAAGAGTAACGAGCTGCAGCTGCAGGCCCACAGCGCAGCCAATCTTGGTTGGCGTGTGGGCAGGCAATTTCTTTCGCCTTGCTGTAAGCGTGCTTTTCTGGGAGAATTGCCCAATAAAAGGAACAGGATCCCTGTTATGAAACAGGGATCCACACTTATAAAAAACTTTCCGAAACAGTGCTGGGGTAGTGTATTACCTCATATGTCCAACACGTTTTTTAACAAGTTGACCATGTTAAACACGAGAAGCCAGCACGTTCAACAGTGCAAAGAAGTCAGAATGCATTACATAGCATGTTATCCTGCCTTTATAAATGTTCCACAAGAAAGTCAGTCACATGTGATTGATTGATTGATGTATTGATCAGTTAGGAATGTCAATTACAGTGTTCTCATATATATGGTATATCAAAAATGAATGTCTTTTTTGCAGAGTACTTTAACAGTATGCTGGGCAATCCCTGGATAGAGGTATCAAGGCAAATATGAGAATTGATCTACCTGAACTGTTTTGTTTTTGTCAGTTGTGTTATTTGCAATGTAATTTGTGTGGATGTCTTCTGCCCCCTTCAGGCCACCAGCTGCACTGCACTAGACATGCAAATCCCCTCTGAGATCCTACAGGTTATTCTGGAGTACATCTACACTGATGAGTCCACAACTGTCAAAGGTTTTTTTAACTCCGTTTTCAACCTCATTGATGCATTAGCATAATGTCCTGTGTGTATTCAACACAACTGTGTCATCAGTGTCTCTGTCTCTATCCCAGAGTCTGTGAATGTGGAGTTTGTGTGTAATGTCCTGGTGGTGGCTGATCAGTTGTTGATCACTAGACTAAAGGAGATCTGTGAGGTCACCATTACTGAGAACTGTAAGTTTACTTTCTCTCCCTGCCTTAGATAAACTGTCTCTAGTGGTGTAAAAAAGTAATTTACCCATAAGGAAAAATGCTGTGGTCATGTGATCACCTTTCCAAATTTGCATGATTGTTTTCCAAGGAACATAAATAAAGGCAGGATGTTTACACTGCTCTCTGTATAGCTAAGAAGCTGTCATGTTTCAAAAAGAACACAACACACCATTACTACAGCAGTTTATGACTTTATTTGACTTTGTTTTACATTCTGCTTAACATCCAGATTGACTTGAGGCATTTTTGCTGGCCTTGCTGTTCCTTTGAAGGAGTAGTTCACTATAAAATTTACATTTCGTGATAATTCACTCACCCACGTCATCCAGTACGTGTGTTTATTTCTTTTTTGAGGCTTTTGAGGAAAGGTTTCCAGGTTTCTTGGCCATATAATGCACTTAAATGGGGGCTGTTTGTTAAGGTCCAAATTTCTGTTTTCAAATGGCTCTAAATGACAACAGGCGATGAATAAGGGTGTTGTCTAGCGAAACGATTGGTCATTTTCCAAGAAAACTAAAAAATGATATACTTTTTAAACATAAATATATGGCTTGAAATAAACACATGGACATGACATGTGGGTGAGTGACCTATCATGAAATTTTTATTTTATAGTGAACTACTCATTTAATGGTGCGTATGAAATGTTTATTGGATGGGTGTTTTGTGTGCAGTGACACTGAAAAATTCAGCTGAATTGCTGGAGTTTGCCACTGTGTACAATGCCGAGCAGCTCAAACTGTCCTGCCTGCAGTTCATTGTCCTTAACATGGCAGCACTACTGGAATCCAAGTGAGATCAAACCCATCTTGCACAAATGCTTCACACCTTACATCTAAGTATCCTACGTGTTTATCATGTAAAATATGTAATATGTTTATTGTAAATATTATCATTGCTAAAAATGTCAGGCACGACATACAGTAGCAACCACCCAGTTTTATTAAATATTTTATTAAGTTAACATTTAGCCTGTTCTTAAGCTCTGATCCAAAAAGATCAGTCTGTCCAGTGTTGCTCATTCATCTGTCTGTCTGTCAGAGCTTTGGAGATCCTGAGCGATGATGTTCTGCTTGGGCTGACCGCAGCTTACAGGAAAATGGTGAGTATAAATAATCGCTCTCCTCTGGTTCTGTATAGCACTGAAGCTCAGCGTATCTGACAGCAGCATCATCTGACAGATCCCAGCTATGCAGAGACGTGTCATCACGCCATACTCCAACGCCCCCGATCTCAGCACCTTTGAGGACAGAGAGTGGGACTCTGCTGTGGACTGTAAAAGCGGATCTGATCTGGATCACTCCAGGTGTAAATTCAGTGAATGATGCACCGAAATGAAAAT
Source organism: Triplophysa rosa (assembly GCF_024868665.1). NCBI lineage: Eukaryota > Metazoa > Chordata > Actinopteri > Cypriniformes > Nemacheilidae > Triplophysa > Triplophysa rosa. Next base: position 9,633,403 of record NC_079897.1, on the reverse strand, counting down.
GTTAGCTGAAAACAGATACTGAAAATTCAGGTTGCACTTTGCTAAAAAACGAAATTGAAAATTACTTTTATAACTACTTATTTTAAAACATTTTTTTTGCATAATTGCTTTAATATTACAACTTTAACACACTTAAAGGTCCAGTGTGTAATTTTTTTAGAGGATCTATTGACAGAAATGCAATATAATATACATAACTACAGTATGTCTTCAGAGGTGTACAAAGACCTTACATAACAAAGTGTTGTGTTTTTGTTATCTTAGAATGAGCCATTTCTATCTACATAGACCGCAGGTCCCTTGCATGTAATTCCCCAATGTTTTGTCAGCCTCTGTATTTTTTCGAAAGGGAGGGGTGGGGTGAGCTGTTGGTTGCAATTCGCAACCTCAGCACTAGATGCCGCTAGATTTTACTCCTTTAAAAATCAAAAACAGACAAACTTTATTAAAATAATTCTACATATACTACTGTTCATTCAGTTTTGTGCAACAGAATGAAATTAAACTTTTTTTTACCAATTATTTAAATAATGTAAAGCTTTAGAAACCTATTATATGCATTACAGTAGTAAAGTGACTCGCAAAAAACTCAGCACCTCTTGGTTTAAAGTTTATTTATGCTACAAAATCATTTGAATAAAAACAACACAAAATGGAAATGGATCTCTAAATAAATTTTTCAGTTTATTTACTGAAAAATGCATAATAATTTACTTGTCAGTCACTGATCATTAACAATGACATTCACAACAACTATGTGAAGAGTTAAAAACATGCGTGAGTTGATGCATGTGAAAAAGAAACATTAAGGTGTCACGCATTACACAGAGCTTACGAATCATTTGCTGTCCGCTGGTTTTGACCTTTTCTACTGGTATATTTATTAGTTTATTCATTGGCTTTCATGATCGTCTTTTAACAACGGCTAGTGTGAGAGAGAAATCATGAGTTGGGGCGCCAGATTTTTACAGCCCCTTTCTCTTTTGGCAAAAAAAGAGTAATGTCATTTTTGGTTGAAAAATGTTGGTACATCCCTAGAATTCAGTGCCACGTTGAATTTATAAATATCTGAAATGTGGATATGTAAAGATTGTTTAGCTGAAGTAGAGTTCTCACTGTCTTTACTATAGTGATAATCTGCTGAAGAAGGCCAAGATGAGGGCAAAGAGGAAACCACGGCGACGCTCTGACAGCACTGGCAGATACAACTTGTCTGATGTCATACAGAGCTCACCTGTTGATGTCACCCAGAGCCCACCTATTCCAGGTTAATCTGCTAACCCTGCGACCTTGCTATGGCAACATCACCGTTACTATTAAATGATTATTTTATTTAATCAATTATTATTTTTATTATTTGACCTTAAGTATTGAAGTTCGACATGGAACTAATACATCTTTGTATTACTTTTAGATTTGACTTATAATGGGGTATATGCACATGGGACTATGACGTACTTCTGCTTAAATCTCAGCCAGCTAGATCACTTCTGCTCTCATAGCACTAAGGGGATTTTTCACCCAACACCCAAGTGATAACGATGTATTTAGTAAGAAAACGTTAACATTTCGGTGAACCGACTACACTACGGTTGAACATTGTTAAGTGCCTCTGTGATCATGCCTCGAGTAAGTGCAAAAGTTCACTTTACTTTTTTCATATTTGTTGATGTACCTTGAAACGGATAGCCTGAAGTGCTTCTCCTTTTTGCTTGGAATAATTAGACTCACGTTGTTGACCGTAATCCTAAGCGAAACGCCATTGCTCCCTATGGACACTACGTGCACCGGATGTAACAGCCTGGCTGAGATCGACCCATATGCATATACCCCAGTTCCAAGTAACAGAAAATAAAATGAGTAAAAATCCCTTAAACTAACCTTACATGAAGGACCTGAGCTACAGTACAGGTGCTGGTCATATAATTAGAATATCATCATATATTTCAAATGTTTATTTCTTTTAATTTGATGATTATAACTGACAACTAATGAAAATCCCAAATTCAGTATCTCAGAAAATTAGAATATTACTTAAGACCAATACAAAGAAAGGATTTTTAGAAATCTTGGCCAACTGAAAAGTATGAACATGAAAAGTATGAGCATGTACAGCACTCAATACTTAGTTGGGGCTCCTTTTGCCTGAATTACTGCAGCAATGCGGCGTGGCATGGAGTCGATCAGTCTGTGGCACTGCTCAGGTGTTATGAGAGGCCAGGTTTGTCATTGAAGCGGAAAATTGTATTTCATTGTCAGAGTAAATTGTGAGAGAAATCGCCAAATGGCTAATAAATGTTGTACCGCGAGGATGTGTTGCGAATGTTATTCGCCGATTCTGACTCTGAAGGGGAATATTTGCCTTTTGGAAATCACGATCGGTCGTCTAATGACCGCGCGTCTCCCAGTACATCTGTGCAGCGCAATGGTGCCGCCATGCAAGGCGCGAATGTTCACGAAGCACAAATGAGTGATCATTTCGACCCTTTGCCTAACGGAGATGGGGGTGGCAGGGGTGAACGTGGTCGTAGTGTCCATAGGAGAGCTGTTGCTAGAGGTAGAGGCAGCTGATTGGGCAGATAGCTGGTCAACTGATCAAAAAATAGGCACATGCATTTTACTATGGCACAGTAATATAGTAATAATTTTACTATAATTATTAATAGTTTTACTGTTGATTTCCTCTTTTCCTGATCATTTGAAATGAACAACAACATGTAAATAAGTTCAAAAATCAATTCAATATCTACTGTTTCCTGAATATTACTGATGAACTGATCAGAAAGTAGGCTACTGTTCACATGCGTTTTACTACTATAAAGTATAGTAATATAGTAATAATTTAGTACTTTCTCCTGTTATATAGTTGGTTTCCTCTTTTCTGATCATTTGGAATAAGGATCAAAGAGTAAAAAAAAACCATGCAAATAAGTCAGTTCAATATCTACAATTTCCTGAATATTAGGAAATTCAAGTTGGCCGCCCCTGATGATGTCATAATATGCAAATTAGATGAGTATATTTATACCCCACATAAACTTTTGGTCATGCCCAACATTTTTCTAATTTACAGAAGATCTCTATCTTTAAGTCCTTTCAAGCCACAAACTTTTGAAATCTTGATGTCAAAGTCCAGCATGTTTTCCAAAAAACCCTGGCGCCTAAAGGGTTAAGTAATATTCTTATTTTAATATTCTAACTCCCAGATACTGAATTTGGGATTTTCATTAGTTGTCAGTTATAATCATCAAATTAAAAGAAATAAACATTTGAAATATATCAGTCTGTGTGTAATGAATGAATATAATATACAAGTTTCACTTTTTGAATGGAATTAGTGAAATAAATCAACTTTTTGATGATATTCTAATTATATGACCAGCACCTGTATATGTAAGAACTAGATTCTTATAAAGTATTTGGCTGGGCAATATGCCCTACAACCACCCCATACACCCTAGAAACCGACAGAACACACTTACTCTTGTGCACAGCTTTCAAGAGAAAAGCTACAGTTGGTTTAAAATGGCTGTTATTTAAATAACGGATCTAACAGGTTTGAGATATTCAGTGAAGGCAAGTTCAGTGGAGTCTCTGCAGGAGCTCGTCACATCTGACTCAGAGGGCAGTTATATGGGAGTGGGTAGCCCTAGAGACCTGCAGTCCCCCATCTTCCTGGAAAAACCTGAGACACAGGTAACACCTGGATATTCTTATAGAATAGACGTGGATTTCATACAGTTAGTGATGTACACTAACGGTCAAAAGTTTTTGGACACTTGAGTGAAATGTTTCTCGTTATTTAAAAAAAGTTTTGATCTGAAAGTGTATGCTTAAATGTCTGAACTTAGTTTAGTAGACATAAATATAATTTTGCAAACAAACATGCTTTTTTCATGACAAAACTAACATTATTTAATAAAAAATGTTTTTGAAATGGATAACTTTGACTGAACAATGAAGAAAGAGCAGCCAATAAGAGCACAGAATAGATGGGAACTCCTTTAATATTGTTTAAAAAGCATCTCAGGGTAAGACCTCAAGAAGCTGCTTGATAAAATGACAAGAAAACATTTCTGCAAATTCTAGGCAAAAGGTGAAGATGATAAAATATTGAATACACGTTTTAATTTTCTTTAGTTACAACATAATTCCCATAGTTCCCTTTGTTTTATTGTATAATTTTGATGAGTTCATTATTATTCTAAAATATGGAAAAATATGAACACATAAGTGAGTAAGTGTCCAAAAATGTTTGACAGGTAGTGTAAAATACTGGTTTAAATGGTTTTTGTTTAAATTATTGGTTAAGATTAATTTATAGTTGATGTATACCTTCAATTGGTGTTTGCAGGATAATCGACATGGACCAATAGGATTAAAATCACCTCATGGGATTCCTGTTTTGGAAAATGGCAACATGCCTCAAGTTTCCACCCCTGAATCTCTCCCTACAGGCAAAGCAAGGTAACTGAATTTATTCTTAGAGGGTAAAGTAATTCATCCATTCTCACCACAAGCAATTCAAGTAGTTGTTCATTTGGAGATGCTGTGGATGTTTTGGATTGATTTAGCTGAAATTCTGAGAGGATTTATTGATACTGAATTGTGTTAAATCTGTTTAGACCAGTTCCGATCCTAGACCTCAGGGCCATCATGGAGATGGAGTCCAATTCGTTAAATCTGGGCGCCACACCCAAAAGTCTTGGCTCGTAAGTTTTCCAGTTTCGTACTCCATTTATGAAACATAGAAATTTTCCATCGTTATGCCTTATTTCATCTCAGTTTACAACCGGTTTGTTGACCCAAAAATGAAGCGTTGGTCTTGGGGTTCAGCAGGGAGGGGTTCAAGCAGACCAATCACAGTGCTTGTGGTCTGTGTTGATTTGACGCGTTGTTACATTTTTTGGAGGTGTGTGTCTGGCTACGCAGAGCTATGAACAGCCTACGGCATAGGTCTGACGCAGAACCTTAAATCGCCCTTAATATGTCTGGGGACAGCAGGGTGGAAAAGCAACACTAAATATCCAATCCATTCAATATTCATTCTGTGTGTATTAAAGATTGGGTGGCAGCAGTAAAGTCCCAGTCATCTCCAGTAAGCTGTCTCAGAAGCAGAGGAAGATGATGGCTTTGGCCTCCAGAGAAGGCAGCACAGAGAACATGTCTCCTAAATCGCCCCCATCTGTTACCCCAGTTAAACCTGTGAAGACCTGGTGAGAGCCATGGACTTACTTCATTCTGTCTCAGATAAAAATGAAAACAGTGGTATTAGAAATGTCAAAAAGGGGGGTAGGACCATTGTGGTATAAAAGTTGATTCTTAAAGAAATAGATAGAAAATGAATTTACTCACATTATAATGCAGCTAGGGACCGGTAGAAATTCTCCATTTAGTTGCATTCTGGAGCCCTGTCCTATCGTGTGGTCATTTTTTACAAGTACTCGTGCATGTGTGACCTGCAAATTTGGAATTTCTTTTAGTTGTTATTTCATGTGAAAAGACGAGTAGAACGTGAGCCCGCCACCAGTCCAGGCTGCGTGTGATAGTAAACTGCGCGGGTCACTCGCGTCGCGTACTTGCACAATCCAGGTCGTCATTGACAGGTTTACACACACACAACGTGAGCGCATCATTACGAGTCGTGTTTGCTGTGACAGACTTTTAAGCCTGAGGACGAATGATTTGATATATGAGACGTTTAAAGGGGTCATATGACAGGGCTAAAACTAATATTATCGTTCGTTTTAGATGGAATGCAATGTGTATACACGATTTAAGGTTCAAAAATGCTGTATTTTCCACATACCGTGCATGTTTGTATCTCCTCTTTGCCGCGCTGATTTTTTACAAAGCTCATCGCTTTGAAAAGCGAGGTGTGTTATGATTGGCCAGTTAACCAGTGCGTAGTGATTGGTCAAATACTGCAAGCGTTTCACGGAAATGTAATGCCTCTTACCATATTTGGAACATCATGTTCCCTCTCAATTGTACTGACAGGTGATAAAATGTCATCGGTACTTCCTTATATCAATTCGAGCCCAAATCTGATACGGAAAATTAAGATGATCAAGCCGATACATCAACTTTGCCAGCGCAACTTGATTAAAACATTTTTATTAAAAAAATATGATGTTAAATAGTTAAAAACTATAGCTAACTGTTTTACCTTTTATATACGACATTATAAAGACTATAAACAAGCAAACATATACATCATACAGAGTTTGTGTGAGATAGAAACAAGCTCGCATTACAGCAGGGAATGGTATAAATAACGCGAGCGCTTTGGCCCTTCTTGATCAACCAGTGTTACGCCACGTCTCGTCGCGACTCAACAAAGACAATAAACCCAAAATAAATACTAAATATAAAAAGACATTATAAACAGACATTTGTTGCCTCTAGTGGGAACATTATTACTGATTATTAGGACTTATGTTGTCTTTTTTCACGTTGCGCACGTGTCTGCATTTGCAGATCACAAACACACAACAAACTCAACTCGCGTTAGTCCGTAACAGAGTCTTTCACAATAAAAATATACTTACAGGTTGCGAATCTGAAGCGCCAGCGAAGTTTTAATGGTTGGAATGGCCCCACTTTTTAACCAAAGCTTTTGTGCACTGCCAGCCTTGATCTCTCCCAGGTTCTTGAAGCAATCATCTGTGAAATGCGCTGCACAAACTTGAACATTCGGATTGTACTTTTCTGGAACAGTGTTGTAAATAAAATGTAACCATTCGTTTTTAGTTGTCTCATCTTTTGGCATGGCAAACAAAGAGTCTTTTCTTTTTGCAACGAAACACACAGCGTCTCCGCGACATGGCTGCGGCGGTGAAGATACAATGAGATTTACAAGTACGCCCACCTCACTTGCGTTTAGATTTGGGCGGTCTTAAGTCAAATCATGTTACGAAGTGACGTACATTCGTCGGGGTGTGGTTACACGAGGCGTTTCAGGCAGGTCTGGGTTCGCATTCGCTTTTAGATAGAATGCATCTTTTGTTCCGACACTTTAATTTTAGCAATTTTACGTGTCTAATACATGCATGGGCAACTTATAACACACCAAAGACACAGAAAAACACGTATTTCCGCCATATGACCCCTTTAAAACAAAACTAACCGTGGAGGAGTTCAGTAAACGTCATTTATCTGTGGAGACAGCGCTGGATCATTTCAAATTCATTCACATCAAGAACGAACGATTGCTCGTTAAGTTTTATTTGACGTTATATTTACATGTGTTGTGAACATGAGTAAAAGTGTCCTTAATACACAATAAAATAATCGTAAGAACGTAATAACACGAGAACTTTAATTTTGCTTTGATGTGTAGCACTGTAAGCAATTAAATATACTGTATACTCTTTGACAAGCACAATTTCTGTTGGTTCAAATGAATTCAGATTACAGTCTCTCTATTTAGCACAAATCAATAACAAAGCTTCTCTGAAGACTCTGGCTCTTTTTAAATAAACAGAACCAAATCTGCTGTCATCAAGTAACTTATTTGTCAGTATCAGTAATGCAGTTATTTTGGGGGAAAATGTGATAATTGCGTGGCTGGCTAATTTAAGGTTAGCCCCTACATTTTTTTCCTTGCGCTCCTAAAATTTTCAGTTGGGCTGCAGTGCTCCCTGTAAAAAAAGTTAGTCTGGAGCCCTGTAGGAATTTGTCTTGTGATATAAACGATAAAGCCTAGTTGATGACGTATTTCTGTGCGAGACCCATTCACAGCCACAACATTTAGTTTGGTTAAGTCTTTATTCAGACGTTCGTTAGATGTTATGTGCATGCACACTTTCAATTGTTTAATATGATTTATTGCCTGTTTCATACTGCATGCTAGTGCACACAGCACTGCTGCCTTTACATCCAGTACAGAAATGTGAGTTCGTATTACGTTATTTTAAATATGAGTGTATTCCAGGGTAGATTATATAATTTTATTATTTCTGTGCTCTTTTTGTAGTGCGAGTTAGGACAGATAATCAAGCTTATATGTTCCTATGAGAGAAGAAGGAGTTCAGTAGAGAGTGACTGACAGCAGTACCACAACAGTGTTGAATGTAGTTATATTTATATAGTTTCCATGATATATATCCATAGATATATCGTGATATAGTTTTGAGGCCATATTGCCCACCCCTAAATGCAGCTAATTTTTTCCATACAAATGTTCATATTGCTCACTACTTATTTTTGCTCTGTTGTTTTCAGGTCGACAGCGGTACAGTCTTTTTCCTTTTCCTGTTCCTTCCGGGATCTTTTGGTAGAGGAGGAGCGGCGTGGGAAACCCTCTTCAGTTTCCCCAGTGGCTGCTGCTGGACCTGCCATCTGTGCCAAAAGAGTGACGTTTAAATGTGCCGAGACCAGCAACCCAGAGAAAACATCAAGGTGAGAAACACATTGTTTTCTATGTAGTTGTTGGCACATAATCTCATAATGCCACGAGTGTTTATAATGGAGTGGTGTTATCCACTAAAATAAAAGTGGTTACTTCATAGTTTATTCTAATTGACTATTTGCACGGTTACTTTCTGATTTTCGATATGCCAGCTCAGGCATTTCTGGTGAACTGACAGCTATACTGTAGATTTGAAGTGATGGTTGATTTGAGAATTCTCGAGGAGAAACACTGAAAAATGCAGCAGAGCTCTACTGTTCTCCCCTCATGCCACTGAAACTTAATGTCTTTTCATTTCATTTTACGTTTAAACAGAGGTGGGTAGTAACGTGCAACATTTACTTAGTTACATTTACAATGAGTAACATTTTGGAAAATATAAAAGTGGGTACTTTTATTCTTACTGGAGTATATTTCTAATAATACTGTGTATGTATTATACTGTGTATAAAAATCCTTCTTTTTAAAATATGCATTATAAAATGCTTCGTTTATTTCAAGGTTGTAGTCTCTTTTTACGGGAATTCCCGAGATTGATTCTTCTGAGTCGATTCTTTTGAAAGCATTAATTGAACAATGGGCAAAACCGTCTGAATAGGTTCACAAATCGGTTCAAATGATTTGTTCAGTTCGCAGCTAGATCTGAACATGTCTAAAGTGGCAGGTTACTCACTCCTCGGAAACTTAAAGGTGCCATAGAATGGACTGTATTTACCTAGGCATAGATGAATAATAAGAGGTCTGTACATGGAAATGACATATCGTGAGCCTCAAACACTAATGTTTCCTCCTTCTTGTGTAAATCGTGTGCATGCAAAAGACAACTGAAAAAGAGGCCAATCCAAACATAACACTGACTGTGACGTTACAGTCGGGATGTACACCCCCAACGTTGCATATACCCGCCCATGTTCTAGGCCAGCCGGACGTGCACAGCCGAATCATCAGAAGTTCTACAGGTATTGGGAGTAGGGTTTGGCGATGTCTACCAAATTGGCATCGGACGATGTCTACAGTGAAACCTCGCGATGGATGATGACATCGTTGTCTTTAAACAAGCCTCAACGTTATGAAGTGAGGCGCGTCTAAGCATGAGCTGCGCAGAGACACGTCTTCTTTATACAGCACGGGCTGGGCAGTTATCAAGTCAGGCGTGTGTCATCTGTACAGTGCAAGCTTCTCAGTTATAAACTGTTGCTCGTCTTCTTTATACAACGCAAGCTGCACAGACACGCATCTTCTTTATACAGTTATAAAGTCAGGGGGGTCTGTGCAGTTACGGACACTTAATAAAGCCACATACCTTCTGTAGATATCAGAGAACAATTTAACATATTGTATCAATGAATTCTTTGGCACCTTTAAGAACATAGAACACAAAGTGCGTTGTATGAAGTGGATATGAGTCTATATTTATCAAACCAAAACGTACTCGGTTACTAACGTAACCTCGGTTCCCTGAGATACGGGAACGAGTACTGCGTAGCAGGACACAATGGGGAAAACTCATTTTTCTCCGATGACTGAAGCTTTACAATAACGCAGTGAATACTGCACGGCCATTGGTGCTTGCAAAGTAAAACTTTGAGCCAATGGCAGCGAAGCTGCACGGACCTATGGCAATGGTGCCCGCCAAAATGGGCGGGGCTTATGGCTATATAAGCAGACACATCACCGTAGGGTCCTCAGGTTACTTCGACTGAAGCGACGACCATATGCAGCTTGTAAGCACGGCCAGGAACGAAGTACTCGTTCCCGTATCTCAGGGAACCGAGGTTACGTTAGTAACCGAGTACGTTCCCTATCGATACTTCACTCGTACTGCGTAGCAGGACGCTATGGGGAACCAGTATAATCCCGCCGTGCTACAAGTGGAACGAAAACATCATATAATCCCGAAGCCGTGGCTCGAGGATAGGTATGAGGCAGGGAATCCTGTGGAAGGCGGAAAAGCCAAGCTAATAGGTGGCCTAATCCGGTTAATCGTCCCAGTAGTGTGCTAGGTGCTGGTGTGGTTGAGGGCAACCCCAGCCCAGCAGTAGTCTTAAGCAGAAAGGACCCGGGCCTGTAAGGCCGGAACGTCCAGACTGTAGAATCTGGTAAATGTGGAAGGCGAAGCCCAGCAGGCCGCCGCACAAATATCTGCTATGGAGACTCCGCTAGACCATGCCCAGGAAGAGGCGACACCTCTAGTAGAATGGGCTCTAACTCCCGTGGGGCATAGAAGGCCCAAGGAAGAGTATGCCAGCGCGATAGTCTATGCTTCGTGACCGGAGACCCTCTGGTGTGGTTGCCAAAGCAGACAAAAAGCTGTTCCGACCGCCTGAATGGGGCGGAACGCTCAATGTAGATCTTAAGCGCTCTGACTGGACAGAGCAGATTCAGCTCCGGATCCTGCTCGGAGGAGGGGAGCGCGGAGAGTGTCACTACCTGTGCTCTAAATGGAGTAGAGAGCACCTTAGGTACGTAACCATGTCTAGGTTTGAGGACTACCTTAGAGTTGTCAGGCCCAAACTCAAGACAGGAGGGGCTCACAGAGAGCACCTGTAGATCGCCCACACGTTTTACCGATGCTAATGCTAGCAGCAGAGCGGTTTTAAGCGTTAAGGGACGGAGGTCCGCAGACTGCAGAGGCTCGAAGGAAGTGCCCTTAAGAGCTCTCAACACCGTGGGCAGATCCCATATGGGAACGGTGAGGGGGCGAGGAGGGCGTAGCCGCCTGGAACCCTTCAAGAAACGAATGACCAAGTCATTCTTTCCCACTCCTTGGCCCGCTATGGGGGCATGAGAAGCTGCAATTGCTGCCACATAGACCTTGAGCGTGGAAGGGGAGCGGCCCTTATCCAACAGCTCTTGCAGGAAGGACAGAATTAGTGATATGTCACAGGATTCTGGGTCTGCGCCGCGGGTTGTACACCAGGTGGAGAAGACAGACCACTTGAGGTTATAGAGTTGTCTAGTAGACGGAGCTCTAGCCTGTGATATTGTATTCATGACACTCTCGGGGAGGACCGTAGGCTCCCGTCGAGAGGCCAAAGGTGCAGAGCCCACAGCTCTGGCTGGGGGTGCCAAATCGTGTTGCCTGCCTGAGAGAGGAGGTCCCGTCTCAGGGGAATAGGCCACGGGGCTGCTACGAGCAGCTGAGACAGTTGTGCAACCCAGGGCTGGTTCTTCCAGAGTGGGGCTACGAACAGCACCTTGTGCGCCTGTTCTCTGATCCCCCTGATCGTCTGTGGTATGAGAGCGATCGGGGGGAAGGCATAGAGGAGCCGGTTGGGCCAGTTGTGGGCCAAGGCATCCCTGTCCTTCGAAAAATAGGTTGGGCAATGAGTGTTGTCTTTTGAGGCAAAAAGGTCGATTTCTGCCTTGCCGAAGACTTCCCAAATTTTCTGAACCGACTTGGGGTGGAGCGTCCATTCCTCTGAAGGGACTTTGCTCCGAGATACCATATCTGCTCCCTAGTTCAGTCTGCCTGGCACATGAGTTGCCCTTAGTGAGCGCAGATTGCACTGAGCCCATTCCAAGAGGCAAAGTACCAGGGAGAAAAGGCGTCTTGAGGAGAGGCCTCCCTGGTGATTTATGTAGGACACCACTGTCATGCTGTCTGATCAGACTAAGAAGTGGCGGTCCCGTAAGACCGGCAGGAAGTGGCGAAGAGCCAGCCATACTGCCTGCATTTCTAGGCAGTTGATGTGCAAGCCCTTTTCCTGAATCAACCAGTGGCCGAAGGCCAGTGTGCCATCGCACAGAGCCCCCCAACCCGTTTTGGAGGCGTCTGTTGTGACCAACTTTCGTCTACATGTGGTGCCCAGGGGCACACCCTGCTCCAACCAAAGAAGATCCCTCCATGGGGCTAGAGCTGTTACACAGACCTGATCCACCCAGATGCGTAGGCGTCCGAGACGCCAAGCGTGAGGCGGAACTCTCGGTTTCAGCCAGTACTGCAGAGGAGGACGCATCCGAAGAACGCCCAACTGCAGTACTTGAGACGACGCGGAGGCCATGAGACCCAGCATCTTCTGAAACGCCTTGAGGGGGCGTGACGCTCCAGGCGTAAAAGAGGCCGCGAGCTGCTGAATGGCTAGGGCACGGTCTGGCGTGATTCTGGCCGTCAGATGGTTCGAATCGAAAACCGCCCCCAGGAACGAAATCCGTTGGCTGGGGGACAGAGCGCTTTTGGCAAGGTTGATTCTGAGCCCCAGGCATTCGAGGTGACTGAAGAGGAGGGACCTGTGGGACCTTAGCTCTTCCTCTGACTGTGCTAGAACAAGCCAGTCGTCGAGATAGTTCAGAATGCGGATTCCCGTCTGCCTGAGAGGGGATAGAGCCGCATCCATGCAGTTCGTGAAAGTGCGGGGAGCTAGAGACAGTCCAAATGGAAGGACCATGTATTGATATGCAACCCCTTCGTAGGCGAATCTCAAGAATCGTCTGTGATGGGGGGCTATCTGGATGTGGAAGTATGCGTCTTTCAGATCCAGGGAGAAGAACCAGTCCCCTGGGTATATCTGCGAGAGGATCTGTTTCAGTGTAATCATTCTGAAACGCCGTTTCATAAGGGCGCGGTTCAGATGTCTGATATCGAGGATGGGGTGGAGACCGCCATCCTTTTTGGGTACGAGGAAGTAGCGGCTGTAGAAGCCCGACTCGGTTTGATCTGGAGGAACCGGTTCTATGGCTCCTTTGTCCAGTAAGTTCACCTACTCCGTGCGCAGAACGTGTGAATTCGCGCTCTTGACTCGGGTGGTGATCATCCTGCGGAAAGGCGGGGGTCTGCGAGCGAACTGGAGTGAATATCCTTGAGATATTATTCCCATTACCCAATCCGATATCCCGGGGATGGCCCGCCAGGCCTCGGCCCGTATGGCAAGGGGTTGAATGCATTGGGGAGGTATGCCGCCTTTCGGGGGCTTGACTCCTGAGGAGAGTGGAAGAGGAAGGTTGCTCTTTTTCTGACAATGTTTGTGTTTTATATAAGTGCCCGCTATAACAGCGGTGGGTTGTGCGGGCGTTAGAACAGACCCGGTATTCACATTTTGGAACAAAAACACATTTTCGCCGGCACCTGGAACAGAACGGGGTGTTTGGGCGAACAAAAGAGCCTTCTTTGAAGGAGGTCCAGCCACAGCGAGACACGGTCCCTTCCTCTTCCTTTCCTCGGTCTCAGGATGGTGCCTGAGGCGCAGGGTCCAGCGTGATCTTTGGCCGGGGTCCTGACGCTGAGGGTGGGGGAAACGTCTCCCGGAGCGAGATCGTTGACGCGTCTCAGCTCCTGTTACCTTCTGGGCAGTGGGGGGCGTGGCCTTCACCGGCTGCTGAGTTGGTGCTGGCTTGGGGCGAGCCGACGCAGGTCTGGACCCGGGTCTCTTGGGCAGGAAGTGCTTCATGGCCTGCGAAGATTTCTGCGCTGCGGTGAAGCGTTCCGCAAAACCCTCCACTGCTGGTCCGAAGAGGCCGGCAGCGGATATTGGAGCATCGAGGAAGGGGACCTTGTCTGCTTCCTTGATCTCTGTGAGCGTCAGCCACAGATTGCGCTCGAGCACCACGAGACTGGGCATTGATCTGCCTATCGCCTGGGCCGTGGCCTTGGTGGCGCGTAGGGCGAGATCTGTCGCGCTCCGCAGCTCTTTGAAGGGCGCGATATCTGTACCGGACCCGTCCATGCCCTGGAGGAGTTTGGCCTGGTACACTTGAAGCACTGCCATGGAGTGCAGTGCTGAAGCCGCTTGGCCGGTGGACGAGAATGCGCGTCCAGCGAGGGCCGAGGTGGTTTTGCAGGGCTTAGAGGGATGGGCCGCTTTTGCCATCCAACCGATGGCCGAGGGCGGACACAGATGTGAGGCCACCGACTCATCCAGGGGAGGCAGCTTCTCATATCCTTTTTCTTCCGCGCCGTCAACCGAGGTGAGAGCGGAGGAAGAAGAGGGTCATAGATGGGCTGAGTAGGGAGCGCGCCATGACCTGGTGAGTTCATCATGAACCTCCGGGAAGAACGGTGAAGTTCGCTGACGAGGGGCTTGGCGGCGCCCCGGCAGGAACCATTTGTCCAGGCGGCTGCGAGTGGGTTCCTCCGGAGAGGACCACTCTAAGCCCAGCTCCTCCACAGCCTTAGTAAGGACCCGAAAAAGCTCGGAATCCAGACCCGGCGCGGGTTCGCTGTGCTCTATAGATGGCAGGGGGGCGGGGTCGAAAACCGAGCCCGACAGCTCCTCCCCGTCTGAAGCCGCTAACGACATGCTGTCGTCTTCCTCGAATTCGCTTCCGCCAAACGAGACCATGGCGGACGCTGGTCGGCCTGGGAAAAACGAACCAGTGAATTTTCTCTCTGTGGAGAAGTTGAGGCACGCCGAGGGGACGTGAGCTCGCGCTTCCCCGAGCGCTTAGTTCCTCTACCCCGCTGCTTCATCTCCGTAGACTGAAGCGGGAAGGGATCGAGAAGCAGATTCGCTCTCTGAGAAGAAAGCTATCTGCGAGCGCAGAGAGGAGAGACTCATGCTCTCGCAATGAGGGCATTCCGTCTGTCTGAGTGCGTCTTGAGCATGGGAAACTCCCAAGCATGAGACGCACTCGCCGTGACCATCAGCGGCGTGCAGGGATATCCCACACGAATGACAGTGACGGCGTGGCATTTGCAACAACGGCGCAGGAAATTTGCTCATGGAAAATTAGCTTTTTTAGAGCTTGCCGGATGGCGGCAGGGAACAGGAACCGGCGCTGCTGAGACCAGCGAATCGCTGAGCAGAGAGGTCCAGTCCGCTGCAGTGCTTTTTCCGACGGCGAAGCTATCAGTCCGAGTAGCGAGGTAGAAGTCGTCGCTGAAGGAGAAGAAATCTGAGGACCCTACGGTAATGTGTCTGCTTATATAGCCATAAGCCCCTCCCATTTTGGCGGGCACCATCGCCATAGGTCCGTGCAGCTTCGCTGCCATTGGCTCAATGTTTTACTTTGCAAGCACCAATGGCCGTGCAGTATTCACTGCGTTATTGTAAAGCTTCAGTCATCGGAGAAAAAGGAGTTTTCCCCATAGCGTCCTGCTACGCAGTACGAGTGAAGTATCGATAGGGAACTGCAAATACGTCATATTGTTTGCCAGCAATGATAAATGCCCGCCACATGCGGGACCTGTACGTCAGACAGAGCAACATGCGCGCGACCTGTTAGACACAGAGACGCGGGCTTGCATGCAGAAATATACATTTGAAGAACAGAAGGAAGAAAACTTGTTGATGGACGTGTAGTTCACCATTTACTGTACTGTATGTTTACAAGTAAGAGCTTTTCACAACACACACATGACACATGAGAAAACATAAGTTTTGTCTAAAATCAGTTTGTATTTCATATAAGAGAGCACTGCAGATGTTGTACAGTGGCTTGCAAAAGTATTCAACCCCCTTCATTTTATTCACATTTTGTTATGCTGCTGCCTTATCTTAAACTACTTTAAATGATTATTTTTTTTCATTAATCTACACTCCATGCACAATAATGACAAAACAAAAAACAGATTTTTGACAGCTTTGCAGATTTATTAAAAATAAAAAACAAAAATAAGTACATTGCATAATTATTCACACCCTTTTCTGGGACACTTGAAATTTTGCTCAGAAGCATTAGTTTTGCTTGTTAATGTTTATACACTTCGAGTGGAGTTAACCTGTGCCAAATTCAATTGAATAAGTATGATAAGTATGCAAAGCTGTCAAAAATCAGTTTTTTGTTTTGTTTTGTCTATATTACGGGTAGGGATGCACCGATACCAGTATCGGGTATCGGCCCGATACCAATCTCATGTACTCGTACTCGTAATGACACACTGATACCAAAGACCGATACCTCACATGACATACATAGAGCCCTATGATTTCCGCAATGCGGAAAACGCGGACGGAATAGAGGAATCCAGGCATAAAAACAGAATTTGCTGTACGACACGGAATCTGGCAAATGTATTATTTCCTAACAAGAAATTAGTGCTGAAAAGCTAACAGCTAACAAAATATTCAGATACTGTTTAAATATGTATTCTGCTTGTTTTGTGTGACTGTGTGTGAAAGAGTGTTGCGGTTGCGTGTACTGAACCTGAACGCATTGTGCTTGTGATAGTGGTGGGCGGATCGATCCTGAAGTATCGATACTTTCGATACTGAGGTTGTATCGAAAAGGATCGATCCTAACATAAAAATATCGATACTAATGTGTTTTTAGTTTATACTACTGATTTTATTTATTTACTAATGTAGCTAATAATTGTATAATGAAGAAAAACTATTTCCCATACACCTAGTTTTGCACACGTTGCTCCTCCCTGCCCTGCTGTGTTTTGTAGTCCGCTATCATGTGACTCAGTAGCGCCAAGCGCAAGCACGCAGACGCTGCTGCAGCCAGCGAAAAGAAGAGGAGCATCGTGTGGAGTTTTATCACCTCGGTGAATAAAAACACTGCGAACTGCGATGTATGGCAGTGGGCCTTTGGGGGTAAAAAGCCAAAGATTGTAAGTACTTTATTATTTAAGCACTTTATTTACTTTGTGTCTCGAACAATTGTGTGCACTTTGTTTATAAATTCACTTAAAAAAGTGTAATGAAAGGGAAACATGTTAATTTGTTCTATTATTTTGTCTAAACATAACACTGAACAAAAACGGAAAAGCAGTTTTAAAATCTTTGTTCTTGAGTAATAATTTTGTCCACTTTGGTTTTTTTAAAGCTAGAGAAGTAGTACTGGGATAACGAGAAATTGTGTTGTTATATATTGTTTTTCTGTTCTGTTAATCTGTTATTGTTACTATTTCCAGTAATAATTTGGTGCAAAGTTCATGTTTGCAAATTCGATTACAGGAATAAATAACTAAATAAATAGATTTATTTGGTTTAAATGATGTCCAGTGTTTTAACATCTACATGATTAATTAGCCTACAGGCACATTAAGAGCACAAATCACAAAATATTTTAGTGGTCATGAAAATGTATTCAGATTTAGCATATTAATGATGCATTCATCTGATAAATCGTGACATTTCATCTACAGGAAAGTAAATGTAAGTTCAAGTAAATGCTTTTTAAAAGTAAAAAGTATTGGTATCGGATCAATACTAAATTTTACAGTATCGCCCACCACTAGCTTGTGAAGCTTTCAGCGCTAGTGTTTCACTGCACGAGGACACGAACACATAACAAACACCATTTGCGGCGATCCGTCAAAATAAAAGTCCGGTTAACATAAACGAACACTCTTTGCGGCGTCCCGTCAAAATAAAAGTCCGGTTTACTTGAACAAGTTATAATACACTCACATTTTACCACACCACCCCCCTTGAATTTTTTATAATTCAACCACAGAGTATATTGTTTACTTTAGCAAACTGAAGTAAATGTGCTAGTAAAATTGTGCTACTTATCATAAAAAATTGAACTTAATTTAAAAATAGTACTTACATTTAAGTAGACCTAAAAACAAAAGAAAAAAAAATGTACCAGTAAGATACTGGTTTATTAACATAATTGTACACTATACATGCATTGGTTATAGGTATCTGTATCGGCGAGTACCAGAAAAAAGTATCGGTACTCGTACTCTGTCTTTAAAAAATGGTATCGGTGTATCCCTAATTACGGGAGTCTCTAATCTCATATCAAAAAGCTGTTAAAGCTGCGAAGTCGAATTACTTTGCGGAGATTATTGCCAAAAATTCAAATAATTCGAGAATTCTTTTTAATATCTTAAACTCGGTTTTTAACGGATAACTGTTTTATGGATTCTCCTTTGTGTGATTTTTTTTTAGTTTTTTTAAGGACAAAATAGCAGTGATTAGACAGGCGATAGTACCTGCTTCTCGGGATCCTGCAGATTTGTTGCTGGCCACCAGATTCTTAAATTCCTGGGAGCCTATTACTATGTCTGAGCTAGCTGATATAGTCACCAATCTGAAGTCTTCTTCCTCATCCTTAGATATGGTCCCTACTCACTTCCTGAAACAGGCGCTTGACAGTCTGGGGGCGTGGATTTTGTGTATCATTAACAAAAGCCTTCTTTCTGGGGCGTTCCCTGCCTCCTGTAAGCACGCTATAGTGAGACCTATTTTGAAGAGACCTAATTTGGATTCCACTGTGTTTGCAAATTTTAGACCGATTTACGTATATTTTACCCCTCTATAGCTAAGATTCTTGAGAAAACAGTGCTATTGCAATTACAGAATTTTCTCGATTCTAATATGATTCTTGATATTTTTCAATCGGGTTTTCGATCTGAACACAGTACGGAATCTGCACTACTTAGAGTTGTAAACGACATCTTGCTACAGACTCTGGCGACTCTGTTATTCTAATGCCCCTGACCTGAGTGCAGCGTTTGACACAGTTGATCATGCCATTCTACTGTCACGTCTTGAGCATTATGTGGGCATATGTGGAAATGCCCTCAGCTGGTTGAAATCTTTTTTGACTGACAGGTCCTTTTCAGTAGGCATTGGAAGCTCTGTTTCTTCAACAGCTTCCCTTTCCTGTGGGGTGCCTCAAGGTTCCGTTTTGTCTCCTACGTTGTTCTCGTTATATATGTTACCCCTGGGTTCGATTTTTAGAAGGCATGGAGTATCTTTTCATTTATATGCCGATGACACCCAAATTTATTTGCCGTTTAAGCACACGGATAAGAAGGGCTTGGATAACTTACATGCCTGTCTAAATGATTTAAATTCTTGGATGGCCTCAAATTTCCTCCACCTCAATGCTAGTAAAACTGAAGCCATTGTGTTTGAACCCGTTGCAGTGAAATCAAAAAGCATTAGCAATCTTGGTGACCTTTATTTGTCTATTAAACCTACTGTGAAAAGCCTAGGAGTTACTCTGGATTCGGCATTGAAGTTTGATAAGCATATCAATACAGTGGTTAAATCCAGTTTTTTTCATCTGAAACTGCTAGCGAGAGTTAAATCTTTTCTGTCCCCCAAAGACCTGGAGAGAGTCACACACGCTTTTGTTTCATCTCGGCTGGACTACTGTAACTCCTTATATGCCGGTATCTCTGTCATCTTTTACTAGGCTTCAAATGGTGCAAATTGCAGCAGCCAGATTTTTAAAAGGAGGCCGAAAATTTCAACATATTACCCCTATATTAATCGCTCTTAACTGGTTGCCGATTCGTCTGAGAGTTGATTTTAAGATATTGTTGTTTGTTTTTAATTCTTTGAATGGTCTTGCTCCCTCTTACCTGGTTGAACTAGTGAATTGGAACACCTCGGGCAGGTGTCTGATGTCTTCTGATAACCATACACTGGTTCAGCCACGGACTCGCCTTAAATCTAGAGGCGACCGGGCATTCGCTGTGATTGGTCCCAGGCTCTGGAATTCGCTGCCGTCCTATTTGAGATTGCTGTCATTTGCTGTTATTTAAATTGAAGCTAAAGGTCTATCTGTTGTCCCGTGCTTTTAACACTTAGTTATTTGTTTTATCTGTTTTTTTCCCTTTATTTTCTTGGAGTGTTGTTTTAGATTGTGTAAAGCACTGTGGTCAACTTTTGTTGTGTTTATGTGTGCTATATAAACAATAAACTGAAACTGAAACTAATTAATGTATGATCAAAAAACTTAAAAACACATTCTATGGGATTGACAGTCCTAAATGATTGTGTTAATGAGATTTTTTAAAGCCTTTTTATATAAAAAGTAAAATTTTGTTAAACTGTCAGTAATAGTTTTGAAATTAATGTTCTTAAGCATGTCATACCTTTGTTTTTAACAAATGAAAAAGAAATTTGTTGATATGAATGTTTTTAAGAAAATCATGTTTGACATCTTGAAACCAAAATTTCATGATAATCACCCAGTTAAAGTAGCACTATGGGATCTTTTTGATGATCTATTGACAGAAATGCAATGTAATATACAAAACGATGTCTTCATATGTGTATAAAGACCTTACATAATTAATAGTTATGTTTTTATTACCTTAGAATAAACTATTTCTATGTACATACAGAGCGGGCCTACATACTGTACATTGATTCGCCGCCATGTTTTGTTCCGTAGCCCTAAACGGACAAACAACTCTACAAAGTGCGTTTCCTCTCCCTCTACCCTGCGCTATGTAGTCCGGTTGTCCCTGACTTTACAAAGGGGGAAAAACGTCTACTAACTTACTCTTAACTGCTATCTTGCAGTCAGATCAAACGCCTTTAACAGCGTTGCTATTTACTGTTAGCTAGCTCTGCCCGCAAACGTGCTGTGCAATGCAAGCATGAAATGCTTAGCTTTATCATAGCTTAGGCCATGCAAATAATAATGCAAATGAATAAAATAAGCAAGGCCGGACTTACCATTGGCCTTGACTGGGCTCCAGCCCGGGGGGCCCGCCTGCTCTCGTTCATTTGATTTGTTTAGTTATATGCCAGTCATTTTATTTTTCATTTAAACTTTGTGCATTGGCCTACCAAGGTTCAATAACACTGCCTTATGTAAGGAATGATGTCGATTAATTGGCTAAACGTTCCGTCAGTCATGTTGGCGTTTCCTGATTGGTCATTTGTGGATTCTATCCGTCATGTTTACCTCAGTTGAAACCTGTCTGCTCATTAAGACGCTTGTTCTAATGGCTGACAAGCGCAATCGCAGTGCCGCGCTTAAAGAAAACCAAAAACTGAGAGACAAGAACGCGAAAGAACAGCATTTAGGAAATAATGATTTTTTACACCCATGGCACCACACCTTGATCTTTAGGCAGAGAATCCACAGCATACCTGGCACCATCTCCCGCCAGGCCGCCACCCTCCGGTTTTATTTCAGGTATTTCTCCTTTGAAACTCGCGGACCGACGTGAGCCGGAACGCGTTCACGGGGTGGCACTGTGGCTTGAGCCGCTGCCCATTTGCCCTCACAGGCTGGCGCCCGTCTTTGGTAGGCGAAGTAGAGTAGAGAGGATTCACATCCCCGCGAAAAACTTGCTCTTAATACACCGCTATATTATTCCACTCCGCGTTTTCCATTTGACGCTCGCTCCTCACAGTCTGTGTCCGCTCACTGAAGACGACAGATCGGTTCATCGACAGGTAGATGCAGTAGAGTCTACTAGCTGTTGTTGTTGTTGTTGTTGTTGTTACACTTTCTTCACTTTTACAAAAAACGTGTAATGAAAAGTGTTGTGTTCTGCAGACAACTCTGAATAAAAACTGGTAATATAGAGTTTATTTCTAATATCTCCCGTTCTGTGGCCATAAGCGGTTCTTGTAAATAATATGCAAACACTGTTAAATCCATCCATGTAAATATAAAATGAAAACATTCTGCTAACTAATAAACAAAGTTAAAACAACCGAACTACGGGACGCGTGAAGGGACAAACTGCTCGTGCTTTTTCAAACTGCGTTTAGATAGTTATTTCATGTCTGACGTTGAGATCTCTGGCAAAATGTAAATGCTAAATTAAGATGATACCTTGCAGATATACCATTCATGGATTCATGGCCTGTGAGCTGCATTAAACAGTCTCTTAGATTTACATTTAAGAATTTGACATGAAAATGATGTTATGTTAGACATAAAGTAATTAAAAGATTTAAAACGATTTATAACAGAGGGGTGCCCTATTTGCCCTGCACAACCTCAGTTAACTAGACTTTACAAAACTATGGACCCATCTCATTATTATGAAACTATTTAAGCCATAATAAGACGTTTCATCTCATTATATGAATACAATTTTAATGTGCATTTCAAACTCATAGATCTGTCATATGCTTTACTGATGGAATTGCAATAGAATACTAATATATTTTTAACACTTTACACCGTTGCATTTGTTAACATTAGTTAAGCATTAGATTACATGTCTGCATTTGTTAATCTTTATTTTCAGTATTTACTAATATTTTTAAAAACATGCACCTGAACTAACATGAACAATTGTATTTGGCATTAACTAACAATAAACAAGATTAATAAATGCTGACAACTGTATTGCTCATTGTTGGTTTCATGTTAATGCAGGTGTTCTCAAATTTTAGATCCAAGACGTATAATCTCTCAACATCCTCGAGAAATACAGGGAGAACACACACATTTGTTCCTTTTTAGTAGTTTTCTTATTATGGATCAATAAATTTAATTTTAAAATACATAATGGTAGGGCTGTATGATTATGTCAAAAACTATATTAGTCCCCTTGATATTGTAATGTTGATTGGATTTTACATTTAAGTATGTTTGAAACTTCCTACACGCTATAAATGCACCACTTGTGGCTCCCACTGTCAAAACAAGCATTATAAACGTGTAAACCAATGAACACGTGTCATTGTTAGTCATTGGAGAAAAAAAACATTTACTAATGCTAACAAACACATGATTTTAAATAGTACGGGGGCCCCGAAAACAACTCAAGCCCAGGGGCCCCCATCCTCTTAAGTCCGGCCCTGAAAATAAGCGAAGACGACACGAGTATATACAAGCAGCACACTGGTTCCAGATAAACAATGACGCTCAAAACTGTTCTGTTACACAGCTAATATTACAACAACAAGATATCTTGGTTCTGACAAACAGAAAAAACAATGTTACTCACATACTGATCCGAATCAAAGCAACCTCCTCAGGGGTGATTTTTAGAAGATCTTTCTCTCCAACGTCTCTCTGCTGCAAAGTATCTTCATAGATATCTATGAGTATCTCCGCTAAAAGCCTTAGTTTCGCAGGTCCTAACGCGTCTCTGCTGGAAAGTCTTTATAATATTAATGCAGGTCCTAGCTCCTGCCTGACTTTTATCCTTCTTTTTATACTTAAAATCCACAGACCCTTTATTTTATGTAATAAATAAGACAGCTCTTTCTACAGTCTTTCTAATGTCCGCATGATCTCTTCCCTGTGTCAACATGGGAAGACATGCTGTCTCAGCCAATGACATCTTTTTGTACTACGGTGGCCACCGTCGTGTTTGGACTGAGAGATTGGTTGCAATTCTCAAACTCACCGCTAGTAAACTCACCGCTATTAATCCCGCTCTAGATCTTTAAGTTTACATTAAAACTGTGTTTGATGTAAGGCTACAGAGTTTAAGTTTTTAGAAAAAATAAATTAAATAAAAATAAATTGATATGGACCAATTTTTTCTCGCCATGAATGTAGCCATGGAAGCTGGCATGGCGTTAGAACTAACAAACATAAACCTTGTTATCTTTCTAAATAGGAACTGATTACAAACTTTAGACAATTAATTTTATAGAAAGTACTATTAGATTTACCTAGCCTTATCACCAAATGACTACAACCCCATTGATGAAATTAACAGTTGGATATGCCAAAACTTTCTTCAGTTAAACAAGGAGAAAACTGAAGTCATTGCATTTGGAAACAAAGATGAAGTTCTCAAGGTGAATGCATACCTTGACTCTAGGGGTCAAACAACTAAAAATCAAGTCAAGAATCTTGGTATGATTCTGGAGTCAGACCTTAGTTTCAGTAGTCATGTTAAAGCGGTAACAAAATCAGCATACTACCATCTCAAAAACATTGCAAGAATTAGATATTTTGTTTCCAGTTAAGACTTAAAGAAACTTGTTCATGCCTTCATTACCAGCAGGGTGGATTATTGCAATGGTCTTCTCACCGGCCTTCCCAAGAAAACCATTAGACAGCTGCAGCTCATACAGAACGCTGCTGCCAAGATTCTCACTAGAACCAAAATATTGAGCATATTATACCAGTCCTTAGATCTGGAAGTGTAGGCACTGGCTTCCAATTACTTTTAGGATTGATTTTAATGTACTGTTAATCGTTTATAAATCACTAAACGGCCTAGGACCGAAATACATCGCAGATATGCTCACTAAATATAAACCTAACAGACCACTTAGATCATTAGGATCAAGTCAGTTAGATATACCAAGGGTTCACTCTAAACAAGGGGAATCCGCTTTTAGCTTTTATGCTGCCTGTAGCTGGAATCAGCTTCCAGAAGAAATCAGATGTGCTAAAACATTATCAACATTTAAATGCAGACTCAAAACTCATCTTTTTAGCTGTGCATTTACTGAATGAGCACTGTGCCTTGGACGAACTGACTGAACTATATTTCATGTATAATCAGTTTATTCTAAATTGTTTTAATTAACTTTAAATCATTTTTTTAAATATTTTTTTAATTTATAATTTTATTTTATTTATATATTTTTTATTTTTATTATTAGGTTTTTAAATTCCTTGTTTTATTGTTGTGATTATTTTAGATGATTATTTTAATTATTTTTATGTAAAGCAATTTGAATTACCATTGTGTATGAAATGTGATAAACTTGAGTTGCCTATTAATACACATCCAATGAAGAAATTTGTTATGCACCTCGGTAGTAATTAATATGAATAGTTAGTTTGGATGTTAATTGTAAATATTTATAAAAAAGAAAATGTATTTTCTCCCATCAGCCCTTGGGTACTGCGGGCATTGGGCAGCCCCCCCTCCACCTGTACTGTCACATTCGCCACTATAGTGGAGGAGGAGAGAAAACAGGAAGCCGCACTTATTCGAAGCCGTGAGAAACCTCTAGCGCTCATTCAGGTATGGAGAGGTCTCTATGCTGACAACCACATGCAAACATGTTCTGAACTGGTTTTATTTTAGCCAAGTGTGTGTACTTAAATGAATGTGAGAGGTGCTTTGAGTTTTCTGCATGTTGCATATTGATGAAAAGTTAAATCCTTGTTTTTCTATGCATAGAAAAAGTCAGTGACGTGACACTCATTTTTTGTGTCCCTATGGTTTAATTACATTTAAAAGGGTTAAAATTTCAAAATAAATTTGCAAATTACTTTCATACATTCTCTTTTCTGAGAACCAGGTCTTAAATTTCTGGTTTTAAATCATTTTGAGATAATATTGGGTTAACGATAGCAAAAATGGCAATGTGTACTTTATACCAATTAATTGATCTTGTTTAAAAAGGTCAAATTCTCAATTAAACACCATATCAGCTAGTTTGGCATAATCTTACATCTGTCCTATTTAAGCATAAACAAAAGTAAACAAAACACCATTGTTCTGAATATTATAATTGATTTGAGGAATCATGTCGTCAAATTCATGAAGTGTCAAGGTGGTGTAACCACAATTCAAGGAGCAATTTTGTTAATATTGTGCAAGAAGACATGTGACAGGAAATTAAATCACAGATTAAAAAAAATCACTTCAGATGAACTTGACAATGGCCTTTGGCTGCAGAAGCAACATTGTCAACATGGTCAACTGGTTTGTAATCAGTATTTTTCATAAAATTGTAATTATATACAGGAAAAATGAAGGTGAATTATAATTTATTCATCTAATTTAGTGTATTAATGTTTTTTTTTTAGCTTTTTTTACATAATAAATATTATTTAGAAAACAGAGGTGTTTTCAGCATATGTCCCAATAAATGTTACAAAAACGCATTAAAATTTATATTTAGAGAGAACTCTATATTAAAATATCACATAAAAATAATTTAATAAAATCTATTTTAATGAGTATGTTGTTTACATTCCATCTAGGTGGATAAAATATGTAATATTTCTCATTTTTTGCCATTTACACCATTTGACATTTTCAGGTACCTTCAGTCTTAAATTTCATAAAAAGGTAAACAAATATATGACGTGTTATTTTTAATTACACAGAATCAACATAAATTCACTACGTACATTTTAATATACCTGATGCATGCTTTTAAAACCATTTTTTTGCCAACCTTTTTTGTCACTGACCAAAATGCTTACTGGGCTTTTCTAAACCCAAATGCATAATGGGCTTTCCTAAACCTTAGATTGTACAGTTACTTTCATAACTTGTGCACAGCTGGGAAAGTTGAAAATTTTAGCAGAGGGGATGATTGACAGATGAGTAAACTGTTCTTTGGTGTTATTTTATTTTATAAATGCTAGTGGCATGATTTTAACTGTGTCTGAATGTGGTTTGACTGATCAGATTGTGAAATGTCTGCACCCTGTTAAGGCTGTATTTAGTGCTGTCCACTTTGTATTGTATCTCCAAAATAGATGCCAAACGCAGGTTTTAAAGGGGTGCTGCAACGGTGTGTCATGCATTCTGACGACTTTACTATGTTAAACGTGCTGTCTTCTCATGCTTAACATGGTCAACTTGTCAAAAAACGAGTTGGGCGTATTACGTAGTATTTCTGTGCTCGATACACTCCCCCAGCGATCGTACAGGTTTCGGAATTTTTTTTTCCGAACATATAAAACTGTTTCGTAACAATTTTTCTTAGTCCCTTATTGGACAATTCTCCCGGAAAAGCATGTGGCACACACGCGGCAGCAAGGAAAGCAGGAGAAGGAGCATGCACAGACGTCACTTTCACTTGTGTGGAGGAGAGGGAGAGAGAGCATACGTTCGCGAAGTTCAGGTGTTTGTTGGGTGATGAATTGGGTGTTATATAAACGGTGGCTATAACTCTGGATTTGGAGATTGTTTGAAACTGATATATGGAGCCGTCTGAGTGCTAAAAGATGCCGGACATGAACCGGGTGCGGTGAGTGAAACTGATGTCTGTGTTTTGTTGGCAATGGGTGCGCACTAGTGATGGGAAGTTCGGATCATTTTACTGACTCGGACCTTTGAGTCTCGTTCAGCAAAATGAACAAATCTTTTTTCGAGTCATATCGTTCATTTCGTTCATTTTAGCAAAATATAATTAAAATGTTACATGTTACTTTCCTAACACATCTACTACTTATGCAAACGTTGATCACATTACAAACAATACAAAACTATAAGAAACCGAAAAGATTAATTCATTGTTTACCTGGGTCTTTAGTCTATTATTAGCTCACCACACCTCTTATCTGACAAGTCTTCGGGTTTGACTCGTTCGTTCATCACGTGACAGCTTCGTAAGCTAAACCAATGCAGTCAGAGCCGGAAAGAGAATTGATTAGTTCACCTCTCGAGTCTTCGGGTTTGAGTCGTTTGTTCATCACGTGACAGCCCCGTACGCTTAACCAATGCAATCAGAGCCGGAAAGAGAATTGATTAGTTCACCTCTCGAGTCTTCGGGTTTGAGTCATTCATTCTTTTGTCACGTAACGTGACAGCTTTGGACAGAAAAATTAGTTAATTTACTAATTCGAGTACAGGACCCATAGAATGTTGCGCAATGCGCATGCGCGACTTAATGAATCACTCCCCGAGATGACTCGTTCTTCCCGAGTCACATTAAAGATTCGTTCAAAATGAACGAATCGTTCAAGATCGACCCATCACTAGTGCACACGTGCTTAGTTCAGCCTACCCCTCCCCCCCGCACGTGCCGTATGCTTTCGGAAAAAATCGTACAGCTGTATCTATCTTTTATGAATGTGATCGAACTAAATACTCTTCGAAGATACGAAGTATGCGATACTACTCTGTAGGTCCTCAAGATTAATATGAGATTGGCAGAAACCGCCTGTGTTAGGGCCGCTTTAAGAGTTAGTGTTTGGCGTGGACAGATGTTTTCAAAGATTGGATTGACACCTTAATATCCATAACTTGTGGGGCTCTTGATTTAGAATAAAGCCAAAGTGTGTCCGCACACATCCAGCTTTAATGCTGCATGCAGTGATTGTATTTTCTCAATGGTTGGTGGCATTTTTCCTTATCGACCTCCTTATTCAACTGTTATGTTATGGTTCTCCCATCTGCTTTAGATTGAAGAGCGAGCAATTCAAGACCTGTTACTCCATTACCATGCCTCCTATAATCCGGAGGAGCTGATAGTGGTGGAGAGATCACCCCAAGGTCCAATCGCCACTCCCACCTGGAACAAACACTGATGCTAACACACCCCTGACATCACGCTCGTTTAAAGCAGTTTTACGGTGTATTGCAAGCCAAGTCCTGTTTTTCCTCACCTTATTCTGTAGTATGCAAGCTCATTTTCATTTGCTGCTTGCTGATGTAATTCTGTCTGCATTTTTTTCATGTGTAATGCTGATCTCTTAGAGGGGAAATACAGAAAAGACTGGGCTATGAGGTGGACTTAATCATGGTAATCAGAGAGTACTTGCCAAATAATATTTTTATTTTCTTTACTATGTAATGTCATGTTGAAATAATATGCATCTCACAGGTTGTGTGTGTATCTGTATGAGGTTCCTTATAGAGACCAGGCAGAGAAATATAAATGCTGTGCACAGCAAACTCCTCTCACACATTGTAACAGTATGATGAAAATTGAATTAGCTGTAAAAAGCTATGAAGATTTTATTCGGCTGCTCATAAGGGCTGTTTGAAGGAGCTGGTTGGTTTTTTCCTGTGCACAACAAAAAACTCGACAATGCCATCTTTATAAAATATGCTTATTTTGGGTTTGAATATAGGGGTAGATTTTTTTTGTCATTGCCAGACTATGATTGGTACTACATGCAATATTATCAATACATTTTTGGAGTTCTTCTGTTCTTCATTTTTGCTGAATGTGGATCTTTGCAGTGGCATGCAATAAAGAGTTGAATGTGTGTATCAGTGCCTAAGTTCTTTGTGATGAGCCATCAATTATCCCTCAAGGATGTGAACTGGAGACAGATGTTCTACTAGTGACAGATGTTCAGGAACCCTGCTTAAGAACAATCATGATTTGTTGCACGGTGTGCAGATGCTAGTGGCCGATCTAGTAGTTTAGTTTTCTCAGGCCTTCCACCATCTGCTATTGATGGTATATAATTAACTGTGAAATAATTTTAATAGGTACCTATTACACATTTCACCTTGAATTGCCAGTTTCTCTGACCTACATCAAACATCCCCGACCTGGTTAGCACTGTTGCTTCACAGCAAGAAGGTCCTCAGTTTGAGCCCCAGCTGAACGGGAAGGCTTTCTGTGTGGAGTTTGCATGCTCTCCAGCGTGGATTTACTCCGGGTGCTCGGGTGTCCTCCCACAGCCCAGAGACATGCAGGTTAAGTTGATTGAGGATTTCAAATTGTCACTCCCCGAACTTTTGTATGGATCCACTTGTGTATAGAACAGATTTGTGTATACAGTAGATTGACCAGTTCTCCCCATAAATATAGCCTTAGATGCTGGAATGGCGTTAAGAATGAAACGATAAATAAATAATGTTTTATTTCTAAATTCTATGCGCTGGTTTAAATATTTGCAGCTCAAGTTTGCTAATGTTCCACAGGATTTTGCCTTATCACCGTACCCCCTCTCCTCTCACCCTAAGCTTGAGGCCAGAGCAGCCATAAAACTCATCAGGACCTCCAGACGTGGCATGTAATAAACTGGCCATGCGGTTTATACAAATCTTTGCATTCTTTTATACACAACATGGACAAACTATCGGTCAGTTATTTACAAATAAATGAATGCATGCACGATGTTTAACATTATGATGTCATGTTTGTACTTTGTCCACTCAGGTCAATGCCAAAGGTATTTTGAAAGTGGTTTGGGAAGTGAAGAGACTGTCCTGCCCCCCCCCAAAATGACCCAGTCGGTCGTTTGTACAAGCACCTTATTATGACCAACAGTTACGTATTAAGGATGAGTGCCCTCTAGCACCAGCAGGTTATTATGAATTACAGTCATTCCATTGCTTTAGCTTGTTCACTTTTTATGGATTTAATTCTTAGTATTTGTTATAGTATCAATATTTATAGTTTTAAAGATATTTTTGAACCCCTAACACAACCCCCACCCTATAACCTAAATATTACTCAACCATACAAATGCAACACGTGTGAATGTACACTCAGAAATATTTATTGCATAAATTGACAAACAGTATATTACAAAACAAATCGCATCGCAAACCTTCTGAATTGAAATCAGAAATAAGTTTAGAAGAAGATTATCCATGTATGCAACGCATGTAGGCAGAGCTCGTTCAGACTGACGTCATGACACAATCGAGAGCCAATAAGACTTCACATTAAGTGCAGACCTAATGACGCAATCGGTCACAAGATATACGAGAACCAATGCTTTCTCACAATCACAGCTGACCTGTCACTTCGTCTGGCGTTAATTTTAAATGTGTGTTAAACCCGGAAGTTCACAGGACGTGAAGATTTACTGCAGATGGTGCTCATTTCAGCGTATTTTCCTCATAAATATTGATTGTTTGACCTCTGTACACTTGGAATATTTGTACGTTTTGAATAACAATTGTGACTGTTTTACAGTATATGCTGTGTTTTATGTTATACAATAAATAAATGGGTTACGTTATTTGCTCAAAATGCGTGAATAGTGTAATTTGTAATGTAAATACAGTTCATCCTGACAGTTTAAAGGAGAGGTTTCTTTCTACTTTTACACAAATGTAATATAAATCTTAGGGGTCCACAGAATGTGTCTGTGAAGTTTCAGCTCAAAATACAACGCAGATCTTTTATTATACCATGCCCTAATTGCCCAGTTTTGCATGTGAGGAGAAACGCGCTGTTTTGGTGTGTGTCTCTTTAAGTGCAAATGAGCTGCTAGTCTCCACCCCCAAAACTCAGCCAGGGCTGTGAGCCTGTGCTTCCGTCGACAAAAGAAGGGTCACATAAAGCGAATGAGAAACGCTGTTTGTGTCTTTAAACACCAAACACATTGTTTTCTAAAAGCGAACAGACTCCTAATAAAGGCGTCATGTTTTCTACATGCGAAATTAGACATGACAAACCGGTCGCGTGTTTACACACCATACACACTGCTTTCTGTGATGTTGTTATATTAATGTACCGCTAGGTGGCACTCGATCTACTTGAGTTGCATAGAGATGCAGAGAGAAGAAAGAAGAAGAGAGTAGAGATACTGAGCATGTGCCTGCATGTTATGCTGACTGCTAGAGTCCGTTAATAAAGTTACTGAAAGGAATCCACGGTCTCCAGCTTCTTGTCTACATTAAGACATAACAAAATTGGTGACGAGGACGTTTTTTTTACAAGATTTTCTGTGGATGGCTTCAGTAATTGCTCCATTTCCCAATCCTTTTTTGCCTTGTCCCGGTGAGCCTACCGCTAGTCACATGGCTGAAAATGTTCCGGAACTACATGCTAGTCATCAATGCTACTGGGGATTTATGGTCAGAAGCCAGAAAATGGGCTTTGCTTCTGCACTGCCTTGGAACCGAAGGTCAGAGATTGTTTTATACACTGCCCGATACCGGTGACGATCTAGCTGATGCTATTACGGCTTTAAAACAACACTTCGTTCCGAAAAGATATGTGGTCGTGGAAAGACATGCTTTCAGGAAATGCATACAGAGGATAGATGAAACGGTAGTACAATAGCTTCTGTGAGGACATGTGTATTCCCACCAGGACTCGCTTAACATACAACAATGACAAACCATGGTTTACAATGAAACTGAGACAGCTTCGTCAGGCCAAAGAAGATGCTTACAGAAGTGGGGACAAAGTCTTGTATAATCAGGCCAAAAACACACTGACAAAGGAGATAAGAGCAGCTAAGAGAAGCTACTCTGAAAAGCTGAAGAACCAGTTTTCAGCCAACGACCCTGCATCGGTGTGGAAAGGCCTGAAAGACATTACCAACTACAAGCCATCATCCCCTCAGTCTATGGGTAATCAACGACTGGCTGACGACCTGAACGACTTCTATTGTCGTTTTGAAATGCAGAGTCTCACCTGTTTGTAGACTTCAGCTCGGCCTTCAACACCATAATCCCAGACCTCCTCCTGCCCAAGCTTACCCAGCTCTCTGTGCCAACCTCTACCTGTCAGTGGATTATTAACTTCCTGTCGAACAGGCAGCAGCTAGTGAGGTTGGGAAAATTTAAATCCAGCACATGTACCATCAGCACCGGAGCTCCTCAAGGATGTGTTCTTTCTCCACTGCTATATTCACTCTACACAAACAAATGCACCTCTACAGACCCTTCTGTCAAACTCCTGAAGTTTGCAGATGACACCACAGTCATTGGCCTTATTCAAGACGGTGATGAATCTGCCTACAGAAAGGAGGTTGCTCAGCTGGCTGCCTGGTGTAGTCAAAACAACCTAGAGCTGAATGCATTCAAGACAGTGGAGATGATAGTGGATTTCAGAAGGAACCCTCCATCACTTCCTCCCCTCACCATCCTGGACAGCACTGTGGATACTGTGGAGTCATTCAGGTTCCTGGGCTCCACCATCTCTCAGGACCTGAAGTGGGAGTCCCACATAGACTCCATTGTAAAGAAGGCCCAGCAGAGGTTATACTTCCTCCGTCAATTGAGGAAGTTCAACCTACCACAGGAGCTACTGACCCAGTTCTACTCAGTGGTCATCGAATCTGTTCTGTGCACTTCAATTACTGTTTGGTATGGCTCGGCCACCAAATCAGACCTACGAAGACTACAACGGACAGTTCGTAGTGCTGAGAAAATTATTGGTGCTCCTCTGCCCACACTTCAGGACCTGTACGATTCCAGAGTGAAAAACAGGGCAAGAAAAATCATCATTGACTCCACACACCCAGCACACAAACTCTTTGATCTGCTGCCCTCTGGCCGGCGCTTTAGAGCACCAAACACCAGGACTTCCAGACACAGAAGCAGCTTCTTCCCCCAGGCAATCTCCCTCCTAAACAGATAACTGCTCCTTAAGAGCAATATTCCACTTCCACTACTCCTATAGTGTGCACTATAGTGCCTTATTATATCTACATCTTATGTATACATGTATATAACACTACCTCTACTTACTAAATTATCCATTTGCACAAGTGTACATACAATCTGTTAATATGTTTATTCTACTATATACTACCCTGTACAATGTCTCTTATATGTTATTATCCCCCATTTTCTGTAAAATAGTCTTTATTTTATATATGCACAATTTAGAATCTTTTAGACTGTAAATCGTATTATATTGTATTGTCATTGTGTTGAATGTCTGTACTAGAAGCTTCCAACACCAAAGAAAATTCCTTGTGTGTGCAAGCACACTTGGCAATAAAGCTCTTCTGATTCTGATTCTGAATACATTGCTGCATTAAGAGATTTAGCGACTACTTGTGAATTTGCTGACAATCTTGACGATATGTTGCGTGATCAACTTGTTGAAAATATTGCTAACCCTCGCATTCGTGAAAGATTATTAGTGGAATCTAAATTGACACTGGAGACTGCAAGTACAATTGCCACACAGCTAGAGACCGCTGATGCTCAGGCGAAATCGCTGGCTACGAGTAACTTCGCTCCAGTTCAAGCTGTACATGCCACTCCTGCTTCTGGACGACAGCATCCTAAGGCCAAATTCAAAGCACGTACCTCATCAAAACCACCTGCTTCTGCTCCGTCAGCTCGAACATGCTTTCGCTGTGGCTCTGCTGGACATCTTGCAAACGCACAGAACTGCCCCGCTGCATCTGCTAAATGAAAGAATTGCAATAAGGTTGGACATTTTGCACGAGTCTGCCGTTCTGCTCCTACTCATTCAGTGCATTCAGTTGAATTGCCAGAGGTCTGTATTCTCCATCTGCCTGGAGCGACTGACCGTCTGATGTGTGAAGTGACCGTACATGCCTCACCTGCTGCTACCCCTGTGTCTCTTCAACTTACTGTGGACTCTGGTTCGTCTGTGTCCATCCTGCCGAAACAACTGTATGAACAGCATTTTCGCACTGTGCCGTTGCAAGCCCCTGCTGTCTGTTTAGGTACTTACTTACAAGAGCTGATTTCAGTACTAGGATGTTTATCTGCTACGGTCACTAAATATGGCATTACCTGTCCTGCACACTTCTTCATTGTCGACACTGGCACTGCTTTGCTAGGCATGCATCTGATTAAGGGACTTCAGCTGCAATTTACTGGACACACTGTGCTGCCGTCGGCACAATCCGCTCCAGTCTGTGCTCTACACTTCTCCATCACAGCGTGCTGCATAAGGCTGTGTGAACAACTTCACGCACAAGGTGAACATTTCTGACTCTGTACCCCCTGTCAGATGCAAATTGCGTTGCTTACCTTTCTCCGTGAGAGATGCTGTTTCCGCAGAACTGGAACGTCTCTTACAGGCTGGTGTGATCGAACGGATTGATTCTTCTCCATGGGTTTCTCCGATTGTTGTGGTCCAAAAGAAAACGGGGGGGATCCGCATGTGTGTGGACTTGCGAGGGCCCAACAAGGCAGTTATAGTAGACAGCTATCCATTGCCACACATGGAGGAGATGATGACATTACTGCAAGGTGCGACTGTGTTTTCAACTATAGACTTGGAAAGTGCATACCATCAGTTACCTCTTCATGAAGATTGCCGGGACCTCACTGCTTTTCTTACACACGAGGGCCTCTTCAGATACTGCAGGGTACCTTATGGCTTGGTGTCTGCTCCAGCTGCATTCCAAAAGATGATGGTCATCATTCTAAAAGGAATCCAGAACGTTGCAAATTATCTGGACGACATCATCGTGTGGGGGCGCTCGCTGCAAGAACATGATCAAGCGCTAGAGAAGGTGATGCAACGTCTCAAAGATGCTGGGTTGGTGTTGAATGAGAAAAGATGTCAATTCAGAAAATAGAGCTTGAAGTTTCTAGGCCACATGGTGACGTCGCAGGGTATTCAGTTGGATCAGGAACATCTATCTGCAATAATCGATGCACTTGCAACAACGGATGATGTTCAGTTGCGTTCTTTGCTGGGTGTTCTCTCCTGGTACAACAAATTCATTCCTAATTTCGCTTCTGTGGTGATGCCTCTGCATGAGTGCTTGAGAGATGAGAGTGGATTTCGCTGGTCTGATGATGCTCAACAAAGCTTGGATGATGTGAAGAAGCTGCTGGTTCACAGTCCTGCGCTTATACTGTTTGACCCTGAGATGCCGGTGGTCATTTCTACTGACGCGTCTGCATATGGACTAGGTGCTGTCTTCGCTCAAATTGGCACTGATGGTCAAGAACATACTGTCGCTTTTGCATCCAGAACACTCTCCTCAGCTGAACAGAAATACTCCACTGTTGAAAAGGAGGCTCTGGCGTGTGTCTGGGCAGTGGAAAAATGGAGAATGTACTTGTGGGGTCGCAGATTTACGTTGCAGACTGACCATCAAGCATTAACGACACTGCTGACCACAAAAGGGACTGATAGAGCTGGTATGCGTATTCCTCGGTGGGCTGCTCTGTTGCTCTGTTTTGACTACGTAGTTGAGTATCGTGCTGGATCTGAGAACTACACTGCAGATTGTTTATCCCGCTTGCCCTTGCCTCTACCTTTGGATGCTGAGTCGGATACAGAACCCGAGTTTGTTGCTTTACTGTCTTCTGGTCCAATTGCCATATCCCAGGAAGAGTTTGCTACTGCCTCTGCTCACTGTTCTGAACTCTCTGCGTTGTGCGCACAAATTGCGAGTGGATGGCCTTCATCTTCCGCTGCTGTGGATCCTGTGATTCGTCCGTACTACAAGCTCCGACATGAGTTCAGTATGCAAGATGAGTTTGTGTTTAGAGGATCTAGACTGGTTGTGCCTGGGAAATTGCGTGAGTCATTGTTCCGTATTGCACATGAGGGTCATCAGGGAATTGTGAGAACGAAGCAATGCCTGCGTGAGATGTATTGGTGGCCAAACATGGACACATTTGTGACGGAGAAAATTGCTGCCTGTCAGTTATGTCTTTCTCTGGACAAAACTGCGAAAGCCTCTGCTGTTCCACTCCAGCCTGTTCCTTTACCTTCTGCACCGTGACTGCATTTCTTACCTCTGTCTTCAGTAGACACGGCAACCCGACCACTCTGGTCAGTGATAATGGGCCTCAGTTCACTTCCCCTGAGTTTGCTGCATTCCTGAAAGACAGAGATATTAAGCACATTCGCACTTCAGTGTATCATCCTGCTGCAAATGGTGCTATTGAACGCTTTCACAGAGTCCTTAAGAGTACAATCCAATCAGCAATCCTACAATCCGCACCATGGAAATCAACAGTGACTGAATTCCTGCAGCTTTACCGCGCTACACCTCATGCTGTAACAGGTGTTTCCCCATTCGAATTGCTTCATGGAAGGAAAATGCGTACCCGTCTCAATGTCCTGAAACCTTCACCTTCTGGTCATGAGCCGACACCACAGAGCGTGTTTCCTCACGTCAGGATATCATGAAATCTCGCTTTGACCACAAGCATCGTGTGCGACATTTCTCTTTTCGACCAGGGAATAAAGTGCGCATTAAAAAGTCTGTACATGTACCAAAAGCTTATCCAAAGTTCACTCCTCCAATTGAGGTCAGGAAAAAAGTTGGTCCTTACACTTACCTCTTGGATGATGGAAAAAAGTGGAATGCATCATGTCTTGCACCCGTGCCAACTAGAGAGCTAGATAATGGAATGACGGCCAATGCTGAAAACGTGATGCCCTCTCGTGTTCCTTTGTCTGGAAATTCACTGTCTTCTGATGCTGGTCCAAGAGAACAACGTCAAAGACGTGAGTCCGGTTGTCTAAAGGATTATGTTATTAGTCACAGAAATTGACATGGACTTTTGCAAACACATCATACACTTACATGAGAGTCAAGTGCTGAATAGTAATTGAGTAGTTGGTTCATATTGCTTGTTACGTTAAATACTCTTCTGCATTCATTTAATGTGTTGCTTAGTGTAATTCATTTTATGTGAAATTGTTGATGCATGGCAGATTTGCTGTTCTTGATTCTGTTTCATGTTACTTATTGGTCACAGGAGCATCATTTAACTAAAAGGGGATTATGTGATGTTGTTATATTAATGTACCGCTAGGTGGCACTCGATCTACTTGAGTTGCATAGAGATGCAGAGAGAAGAAAGAAGAAGAGAGTAGAGATACTGAGCATGTGCCTGCATGTTATGCTGACTGCTAGAGTCCATTAATAAAGTTACTGAAAGGAATCCACAGTCTCCAGCTTCTTGTCTACATTAAGACATAACACTTTCTATAAGTGAAAGTACCCATGACAGACCCATCGCGTGTTTACAGACCATACACACTGCTTTCTATAAGTGAAGATACTCATGACAGACCCATCGCGTGTTTACAGGCCATACACACTGCTTTCTATAAGTGAAAGTACCCATGACAGACCCATCGCGTGTTTACAGACCATACACACTGCTTTCTATAAGTGAAGATACTCAAGACAAACGCATCGCGTGTTTACAGACCATACACACTGCTTTCTATAAGTGAAGATACTCAAGACAAACGCATCGCGTTTTCTTTAAGTGAAAGTAATGTTACACAGGACAATCCCGTCACATGTTTACAAGCCATACACATTGCTTTCTTTGCGTGAATGGACAAACGTTTCACAATGATGTTTTACCTACTTTTAAGTTGCCACAGGTCCCTGAGGTCTTACTTAAAATATAACGGTACTTACAATGTCTTTATTTGCAGCTTTGCCTCGTTCAGTCTGGTGGATTTCCATTGAAAACAAAATAAATCCATTGCTCTCCTGTCAGGCTGGGAACAGTGTTCTGTGCTGCTCTGTGCAGCCAACAACAGAACACTTAGCATGCTTTGCTTACTTTTGCCATGGTGTCGGAACTAATTCACATATGTCACTTGCGAAAACAAAAATGGTGGCAGCGCCATGGGTGGACACGTTCAGAAAAGGGGGCGGTAATATTATAATAAGAATGACTACCTACATCAGAAAGCGAGCGAAATCTGAATGGCTCGTTTTCTCACAGGCTTGCAGAGATAGGCTCATGTAAACAAAGTTACTGGATTGTCATTTTTCATGTTTTCTGAGTTGGTAGATGCACCAGACACCCGATTATAGCCCGATTATAAATGTCCCCTTTAAAGTGAAAATCACACTCTGATACGTGTCATCATTGCAAAATGATAGCGCAATATATCATTTTATAATGACGGTAGACAAAAGCTTCTCCTGCTGCCGGTAGAGGCGTTATTTTAGGAAACGCTCCACAGGGTCGTATTTGGGGAACGTTGAAAACGACCAATGCGGTCGTATGAGTTGGAGGACTTGTTGGAAGTGAAATATGCATAGGTAAACCACAAAAGTCATGTTTTAATGTCATACTTTATCCTATGCAAATCAGTTCCATACAAAGTAGGAATGGAGAGTGAGCCCCCTCTGACATTCATCATCATCGGCGGTCACTCGTAGTCGAGTATGACTGTCCTCCTTCTTGGTCCTTGTGGGTCTTCAGGTGAGCATAGCGGCTGATCCTGGACCCGATTGTTCTTGTGCAGTGTGGGCAGGTGAAAGTGATGGTGGGTTTGGACTGGGCCTTTTTGGTGGATGCGCTCTCCTTTCTGAGTCTGCGTTTGTGTTCTGCAGCGTGGTGGAGCTCTTCATTATATAGTGCAGCGCCCTCATGGACAAGGTTTCTCCATGTCGCCCTATTTTTTGTCATGTCCTCCCAAGTCTTAAGGTCTATGTGGAACTTTTTGATGTTTGTTTTAATGTTGTCCTTATACCTCTTCTTTTGGCCTCCTGGGGCACGTTTTCCTTCAGCAAGCTGGGAGTAGAAGACGAAAGGCTTCCGTTTTGGAAGGCGAAAGTCAGGCATACGGACAATGTGACCGGTCCATCTGAGCTGATGTTGAGCAATGGTGGCAGTGATGGTGGGGATACCAGCCTCCTTCAGGACACTGGTGTTAGTGCGTCTATCCTCCCAACTGATCCTGAGGATTTTCCGGAGGCATCTCTGGTGATATGCCTCTAGCGCCTTTAAGTGCCTACTGTATGTGGTCCAGGCCTCTGATCCATACAGTAGAGTGGGTAGCATTACGGCTTTGTAGACCAGGATTTTGGTCTTTGCCAGAAGGTCGCGGTTCTCAATAACCCTTTTCCTGAGCCTTGAAAAAGCCCCACTGGCACAGTTGAGGCAGTGGTGTATTTCATCGTCAATGTTGGCCTTGGATGATAGGAGGCTGCCCAGATATTGGAAGTGATCCACATTTTCCAATTTGATGTTGTCAATTGAGATGTTTGGGGGCAGGACAGGAGTACTGTTTGGTGGTGACTGATAGAGGATTTGAGTCTTTTTTATGTTGATGGCTAGACCCAGCTGTTTGTATGCTTTTGTGAAGGCAACCAAAATGCACTGTAGGTCCTCTTCTGAGAGGGCTACAAGGGCGTTGTCATCCGCATACTGCAGCTCCATGATTGATAAAGTAGTGGTTCGACCTTTTGCCCTGAATCGATTGATGTTAAAGAGTTGCCCGTCTGTTCTGCACATAATCTTGACTCCCTGGGGCAGATGTTTACCTGTAAGATGGAGGATAGCAGCAGTGAAGATGGAGAACAGTGTTGGAGCAATGACACATCCTTGTTTGACTCCTGTGTTAACCCTGAAGGGTTCTGTTTCATCCCCACTGCCACTGAGGACTGTAGCTAACATGTTGTCATGTAGCAGTCTCAGTACCCGTATATATTTTTCTGGGCAGCCAATCTTTGCCAGAACCAGCCAGAGGGCCTGACGGTTCACTGAATCAAAGGCTTTGCTGAGGTCTATGAAGGCCATGTATAGTGGTAGATTTTGTTCCCGGCATTTGTCTTGAAGTTGGCGAGCAATGAATATCATATCTATAGTGCCTCTGTTTGGGCGAAAACCACTCTGACACACTGGAAGGATGCCTTCTGACAGTGGAGTGAGTCTGTTGGCCAAAACCCGAGCCAGGGCTTTCCCTGTGGTGGACAGGAGAAAAATGCCACGGTAATTCCGGCAGTCTGCCTTGTCTCCTTTCTTAAAGATGGAGACAACCAGGGCATCCTTAAGTTGTGCAGGGATTTTCTCTTGTTCCCATATTTTATAAAGCAGGGCATGGATGTGTTTAAGGAGATCAGGGCCGCCTTCCTTTAGGACTTCTGCTGGAATGCCATCCGGACCAGCAGCCTTGTTGTTCTTCATCTTCCTAATAGCATCCTGCACCTCTTTCAGGCTGGGTGGTTCTCCCGTGCTCTCATTTATAGGCTGTTGAGGGAGTTTTTCGAGGACCTCCATCTCAGGAGTGCTGTCTCTGTTCAGAAGATCCCCGTAATGTTCTTTCCACCTGTTTGCTATTGCTTCCTTATCTTTCAGCAGCGTGAGCCCATCTTTAGTGCGAAGTGGGGTTAGGCAATGGTAGCTAGGGCCAAATACCGCTCTTGTGGCATCAAAGAATCCTCAGGTGTCTCCAGAGTCAGCAAGCTGCTGGATCTCCAGAGCCTTCTTTGTCCACCACTGTTAATGTTCAGTTGGACGGCTGCCTTCGCTTTGGCATGAGCTACTCTTTTAACCTTGCAATTGATGTTATTTTGCCAGGTGATAAAAGTTTGCCACTTGATATCTAGAAGCTGTTGAATTTCGTTGTCGTTTTCATCATACCAGTCTTGATGTTTCTGCTTTTTGTGACCAAGGATGCTTTTGCTGCAGTTAATGATGGCAGAAGAGAGCCTGCCCCAGTGTTTTTCAACATCAGTTGGATACTGCTTGGGCAGGTCTACACTGAGGGTCGACTGGAGCTGTTGTTGGTAGGTGAACTCACCCAGACGC
Source organism: Triplophysa rosa (assembly GCF_024868665.1). Taxonomy (NCBI): domain Eukaryota; kingdom Metazoa; phylum Chordata; class Actinopteri; order Cypriniformes; family Nemacheilidae; genus Triplophysa; species Triplophysa rosa. The sequence continues at coordinate 9,592,562 of NC_079897.1, read as the reverse complement.
TCGATGTTTAGTTTTGGCCGGCTCTTTCTTTTCCGCATCAGGTGGATAAACATGATGGAGCGAATGAGACGGTGGTCAGTCCAGCATTCATCTGCACTGGTAATTGCTCTGGTATTCAATACGTCACGACGGTCTTTGGTGCGGACGATGACGTAGTCGATGAGGTGCCAGAGTTTAGAGCGAGGATGCATCCATGATGTTTTGAATGTGTTCTTTTGGCGAAAGCGTGTGTTGGTGATGACCAGGTTGTGTTCTGAGCACTTTGTCAGCAATAGTGTGCCATTGGAGTTTGTGTTTCCAACCCCTTCTTTCCCTAGCATGCCTCTCCATAAATGGTGGTTTCGTCCCACTCTGGCATTGAAATCCCCAAGTAAGATTATCTTGTCCCCCTTGGGGACTCTGGATAGAGTTTTGTCAAGGTCAGCATAGAAGGTCTCCTTTACTTCATCCTGTGCATCAAGTGTTGGGGCATAAGCACTAATAACAGTGGCCATTTGACTGCTTGCAAGCATCAGGCGTAAGGTCATCAGGCGTTCATTGATGCCCACAGGGAGTTCATAAAGGTAGTTGATGAGGCTGTTCTTAATAGCAAAACCGACACCGTGGATACGTGGCTCGTTTGCAGGCTTTCTTTTCCAGAAGAAAGTGTATCCGCCTTTTTCCTCCTTCAGCTGCCCATCATCAGCCAGTCAGGTTTCGGAGAGCGCTGCGATGTCAATCTGGAATCTCTTTAGCTCCCTTGAGATGATGGCAGTTCTCCTTTCGGTTCGATCACTGGCTTTGTTGTCCATGAGGATCTGCACATTCCAGGCTCCAATATATAACCGTTTGCATTGTTTCTGACCGCGTAATGGTGCTCCCTCTGGATGCGGTAGTCCAGACAGGAGTTTTCGAGGAAGGCTATTTTTAGGGTACCTTTTCTAACCCCCTCCCCTACTGGGGTAAGCAGAGTGGATCCTAAATAGGGCTGCTCAGTCATGGGTGCAGCTGCCGAAAAGCTCTTTCTGCCTCGGTCCAAGAGCTTAGCGACCTTCTAACACCCACCGCCTGTGTGCCAGGTTGTGGCTGGGAACTCCCAGACTACACTGTCCTGTCCCCGTCGTCACAGGACTTTTTATCCGTGATGTAGGATGGATTCCCTTTTGGGAGGACACCTGCGCGTGATATCTTTTAACGTGGGGAGACTGATGCGCCTGCAGCCACCACACGGTCCTTGGCAGAGGGGGGCCTAGTTCCAATGGCATGGAAATCCACAATGACTGGAGACCACCCTCTGTTGCAGCCTTCATCCGCCTTCAGTGTCGTTGTGACATTATCCATTGTCATCCTCCGCACACGTCCGCCGTTGAGGTCTTTGGATCGCGCTTTGTCTGGAACCTCCCCCTCGACCTTACCGCCATGGGTGACCCTACCAGGAGCTAAAGCTCCCGACGGCATTGCTCTCAGGCTCATTGGAACACACAAGGTTCTCCACCACAACAAGGTGGCAATCCAGGGAGAACCCTCTGACATTAACAGCCAATCAAAGCATTGGAATGGAGGAGTGCCAAATGCAATCTCCTTTCTTATCTTAAAAGGGATAAAAGTACCTTTTCAGCAAAAACTCTTTGTTCTGAGTCTCCCCTTTGGGAAGGCATAACAGACCAGCAAAGTTCTGAGTCTCCGCTTCAGAGATACTGTAATAGTAATGCCAACGTTCTTAGTTTCCATTCTTTGTGCCAGGAAACATTAACAGATGCACAAAGTTCTGAGTCTCCGGTCCAGAGAAACTATCAGATCACAAGGTTCTGAATCTCCCCTACAGACTGAAACAGATCACCCAAGTTCTGAGTCTCCCTTCCCAGGGACTGTAACAGATCAACAGAGTTCTGAGTCTCCGTACCAGAGAAACGATAATAGTAATGATCAAGTTACTGAAACCAGAATGTCTGCTGTCCAGTAAGGCAGCGACAAACGTCTGCAACAAGGTTGAGCTCAGGAGAGCAAACCTTTACTTTGAGGTATCTTCATCTGCATGTTCCAGATTGTTAGGACCTTTCTGCACCAGCTTCCAGGCCTCGCCTGCGTGTTCCAGATTGGTAGGACCCTCCCGGTGCTTAAAGAGATCAGCATTTCACAGCGCTTCGTGTTCAAGCTGTTAAACGGAATCTGATTCATTCCCCACTGCAGCACAGCCCAACCTGACCAGTGGAAGACGGTGCCACCACTGGACTTCTCATGACCACAGGGGAACATAAATATCACTTACCAAATCTCTTTCCAGAGACCTTGGCATTAGTATATTTTATCAGTTAATGTGTTTTTTAGGGTGTACTCACATTTAGCCCGGTTGCTCTCAACTGTGCCTTCCCACTCCCCTGCTGGCCTGCACTCACACTGTACTTTACCATCCGCACCCGAGCACGCTTTCATCATTACGATGCGACTGCTTTGAAGTAAACATAAACAAAGCAATCTCTCTCAGCAGAACGGAATACATCGTAATGTTCTCTTTTTTTAAGGTGTATTTAACTTCATGCGCGTGCTGCGCAGACCGATCCGCTTATGATATTATTGTCAAACGAGAGCGAAATGAGAGTAAACAGCTCATTATGCTTTTAAATCACCCTCGTATACTTTATTATCATAAAGCTGATCGTTACTCATTACGTTTGAAACCTAATATTTGGAGTAGTTTTGGTGACACATGCCTTCACGTAATAGTGCTGTGCTTTATTTATTTTTTATGTGACAGCTGAATCTCAGGGAGGTGTACCAAATAGTTCTTTACCATCCTCACCCGAGCATCCTAGAACTACCTCTCACGAGTCTGACTGAAGAATATAAGTATTGTAAAGTAAGACTGCACATGACATTGATGGAATCCAGAGACAAGATTATCAGTACTGTAGCACCTAACCTAGCAACGGGGCGAAAGTGGAGACCATCTGACGCAGTGCAGCAAACTACAGCAGCCCTGAAGCTGAAAGAAATTTTGGGGCAGGTTCAGCAAGGAAGAGGAGGTCTTGTTTTGTAAACAAGCGAACAGAGGAGGAGGCTCTGAGGAAAGCAAAAGCTGTCTCTCTTGCCAAGCAGGGCCAATGGATTCCACATTATGACAGGTTGTAAGACCAGCCTTACGCAAGGAAGATACACTTTGGAGACACAATCAGGTCCTCAAGACTCTGGCATCAGTGGTGGAGGGTAAGTGAAAACTGACCAACTCCCAACCGCCCAGAGCAAGTAAACTTATGAAGGTAACAACGTTTGTCAAGGAAGGGCAGAAAATTCCTAAAAACCATGCTACCAAGACAAAATCAGAACAACTGTGCCTGGCCCATGGCTGGAAAATGCTTTTGAATTTCGTCCAAAAACTAATTTTTCCACTTGAGATCGCCTCACCAACCTTAGGCCAGATTTTGTACTCTGGTCCCCCTCACTTAAAGGAACACTCCACTTTTTTTGGAAATAGGGTCTGGCGATAGCACTTTTAGCATACAGTAGCTTAGACCAGTAGCATCGCGTTCAAAAATGACCAAAGAGTTTCGAATGCTTCAAATGTGGAAATGCGATGCGTGATATCACGTTACGGTAGCAAACTTCCTTATTATTACGCCGGAATGGGAATATAGTTCCTATTCATATCGGCCTAGAAAATCGCTACTTTTCATGTTCCGCCGGTCTTAGCACACGATATAACTACAGAAGAGTCCAGTTTTAAACAGGAAAAATATCGAAACTCTTTGGTCATTTTTGAACGCGATGCTACTGGTCTAATTGGATTCAATGATCTATGCTAAAAGTGCTATCACCAGACCCGGAGATCGGTTGATTAGATTCCAAAACGGTAAAACTCAACTTATTAACTCTGGGGGAGTTGGAGAATGAGCCTATTTCCAAAAAAAGTGGAGTGTTCCTTTAAGACTGTTTACATAAAAGACCTCACAGTCCCATGGGAGAATTTATTCCAGGAGGCCTATGAGCTAAAAAAGCTGCGTTATGCAGAGCTTGTAGCAGAAGCGAAACAGCACAGCTGGAACACCAAAGTCTATCCTATTGAAGTGGGATGCAGAGGTTTTGTTTCAACATCAACCACCAGAGTGTTGAAAAAACTTGGAATCCATGGTCAGGCTCTACGGAAAGTCATCAAGAAACTATCAGAAGTGGCAGAAAGTAGTAGTCAGTGGATTTGGCTCAAGCAGAATGAGCCATGCTGGGCCCCAAGTAAAGCAATATAGAATAGTTGAGCTCCTACTTCACTGGTCAACCCTTCGGCAAGGGGCGGGCTGGCCATCTGGCGTTCTGGGCGTTTTCCCGTTTGGGGCCGAAACGTACGCATTGGCCACTCAGACGGGCATATAATAAATGCAAATGAACGCAACACGAATGCAAAAGACACGTATGCATGCCCAAACCCCCCCCCCCCGTCGATAGACTTAACCATGACTCCCCCGGTCGACAGACCTGTCCATCACTAGTGATGGGCGCTTTCGAAACAGGCTTTCTGAAGCTTCGAAACCCGTATCAAATCTTTTGTATCGGATCAGTGTTTCGAAGTGCGTATCAAACTGGCTAAGTCGTGATTTTTAGCAAACGAGGCTTCGTCATGTCATTACTGTTTCGAAACGTTTCAAAACTCGATGTCATTTCGCCACTAGGGGATGTTGATCTGAAAGTAAACTCATAAACCAGTGTCTATAACTGATTTAACTGTAAATCAAGAAATAAAAAAATAACCATGTTTGTAGTGATCTATGGACAGTGATCATCTCGGGATAAGTATCACTTAATGTGAAATCTAGCCAAATTTTACTAAACAAACAGAGCCATATGTTGTGTTATTGATATATGTTGGATAATTTGGCATTTGACATACATTATATATAAGATGAGTGCAGTAAAAAGTCAAAGGTCAATTGTAGACTATGGGACCATTTTGAGAACAACCTTGTGAGAGGTGTGTGATGGCAAATCATAACACTTATCAATGTTGAAACGCATGCGCTCCTACCACCTTCATTTATTGGATGGGCATAGGTATAGCCAAAACATCTGCTGTCCTTAAGGATACTAAAAACTCGAAATAATAAAACATAATATAGAAACACTATTTTTAATGATTCCTAGAATGATGTGAAGACGCTTCAACCAAGATTTGAACCCTCGACAACTGTGTGCCAGTTAAGAACACTAACCACTCCCCCACACACTCAAACAAGCTCACTCACGAACATACAGATTGTAATCCGTCAGCGATTGTCCAAATCGTTGTTATATATTGTCTTAGAGCAACACGCACAAATGACCACTAGGTGTCACCGTGGAGACGGGTGTCAGAATGTTTCGAAGCCTGGACGATACGGCACATTTGATTCAACCGTTTCATTGTTTCACGAAGCCTCGCTCTGCCCATCACTGAAAATCACCCAGGACAATGTAATTCCAGTTTCAAAGTGAGTTTAATCCAGACAGTGCACAAAAACCCACAGCAAACAGACCAAAAAGGTGCAAAAACGACATATAACAAATATTTACAATTCCATACAACCAAACATTCAAACAATCAGGCCAACAGATACACAATTACATCTCCCCAGTCACTATTGAGATAATTCTTGCAAAGTCATAACCAGGATGTCTGGCGCTTTTCAGATGACGTAACAGAAATCTACGTTTACCCAGCGTGGTTACAGTTTCACAAAGGTAAATTGTATCGTTGTTAAAGGTACAATGCAATCCAAAATAAATATTCTGAATTAACATACAGTAAGTGTATTGTGGTTATTTACATGTTACCCGACTGAATGATAGTGGATAACGCTATACATAACCAAAGCCTGCAAGCGGCTAATGCTACGGCTACACGCCAAACCATAAACACATCATTTCACATATTTAAACATACAATATACAGTACATTCACATTAAAATGTTATACAGGTCTGAGTACATACAGATGTCAGTGCCGGCAAAAAGACCGTGTTAATGTACATGTATGCAAATGTATGTGTGCCCTGATTGCACACGTACATCTGGCATTTTCATCTGCAAGACATCTGGCAGATGCTGTTTGCTCATCTGCCCTACATCTCTGAGACGTCTGCTGTCAGATGTCATATAGACCTCTAGAAGATGTCTGTAAGATGTGTATGATTAAGAATGGATGTACAACAGCTCTTTCTAAGATGTTGAGCAGATGTTTTTACACAGGGCCCGTATTCATGAAAAATCTTTGCGCGAAGAATTTCTCCTAGTGACCAAATTCTTAGAAATGTGGGCGTTTCCCCTTAAAATTATAGAAAAATCATAGTAAAGAAAAAAGTAATTCATAAAGCATCTTAACCCTTAAAAGAGCTCTTAAGGTCAAACATTTTTTGAGACTTAAGAGTTTCTTTAGCAGCAGATAAAATGGACGAAACACGAAAAGTGAGAAGAAATGTGTTGCAATGCATGACAATTTCCATATTACTTTTAAGGTTTATCTGATTTTTTAAATTGTTTTTTGTGTGTTCAACTTTTGTTTATCTTGGTTTTGGTTTTCTTGTATAGCTGCTTTGATGCAATGCAAATTGTAAAAGTAAAATAAATAAAATTATATTGAATTGAATGACAGTGAGTTAATAAGACACAACACATTAGATCGTGCAGGGTTCATGTTTGTGACGGATCCTATTAGAGACACGCTAACATCTCCAAGACAGCGCCGAAATGCCATAGCGGCAGAAATAGAATTTTATAGTTATAGCGCATTTACAATTTGCATTGCATCAAAGCAGCTATACAAGAAAACCAAGATAAACCAAAGTTGAACACTCACAAAAACAATAAATAAAAATCAGATAAACCTATAAAGTAATATGTAAATTGTCATGCATTGCAACACATTTCTTCTCACTTTTCGTGTTTCATCCATTTTCTCTGCTGCTAAAGAAACTCTTAAGCCTCTTAAAAGTCGTCCTCGCTACTCCTAAAATTTTGGACCTTGAGAGCTCTTTTAAGGGTTAAGATGCTTTATGAATTTATTTTTTCTTTACTAGGATCTTCTCTGTAATTTTAAGGGGAAACGCCCACATTTCTAAGAATTTTCTTAGAATTTTGTCACTAGGAGCAACTGTTTGCACTAAGATTTTTCATGAATACGGGCCTAGGACTATTTTTAAATCTGGAAACATCGTATTACCATTCATTTGCACCAGAAATAGACGTATTCACTACATTAACATATTTGGCAACTGGAGAAATGTACCTATGCAGCAGAGATGATTTGGTTCTGTCCAGAGGTGGGTAGAGTAGCCAAAATCTTTACTCAAGTAAAAGTACAAGTAACTTGAGAAATTGTTACTCAAGTAAAAGTAAAAGTCACTATTTTAAAATTTACTTGAGTAAAAGTAAAAAAGTATGCAATGAAAAAACTACTCAAGTAGCTAGTTACTTAGTTACTTTGTATCTGATTATATAGGCCTACTACATAAAATTAATATTAACGCCAATATTTTAATATTACATTTTAATTAATATTTTTAATTATCATAAGCAGATATCTTTGCAATATACTAGAGAGACTAAAGAATAGACAAACACAGAAGAGACAAGCATTTCTGTCAATTTCATCTAGTCCTGATGTTAATGTAGTTTACACAATTTATTTAGAATAATAGACCATGTCAAACTAAAGCATTAACTAAGATGATCTAGAACATCTGCAGTGCTCTCTTAAATGAAATACACATACACATTTTTGAACAAATTTCATGTTTTCTCGTGTTGTATCACGTGTGTGTTGTGAAACGCTCTTACTTGTAAACAAACAGTAAACCACACGCCCATCAACAAGTTTTCTTCCTTCTGTTCTTCAAATGTATATTTCTGCAAGCCCACGTCTCTGTGTCTAACAGGTTGCGCTCATGTTGCTGTGTCTGACGAACAGGTCGCGCAGGTGCGCGCAAATGGCGGGCATTTATCATCGCTGGCAAACAATATGACACATTTGCAGTTTTGATTGTATAGATATAGATTAATATCCACTTCATCCAACGCTCTTTGAGTTCTGCGTGTTTTTAAGTTTCGCGCTACGAGGAGTGAGTAATCCTGCTTCAGATGATTCAGATCGTGCTGCGAACTGAACAAATCATTTGAACTGATTCATTAGCCTATTCAAATGGTTTTGCCCATTGTTCAATTAATGCTTTCAAAAGAATCGACTCAAAAGAATCGATCACTCGGGAATGCCCGTAAAAAGAGACGACAACCTTGAAATAAACAACGCGTTTAAAAAAGCATATTTTAAAATGAAGGAACGAAGGAACGTCACGCAATGTAAGTTATGTAACGAAGTAAAAGTAAAGATTTTCTATTAGAAATTTACTCAAGTAAGAGTAAAAGTACACACTTTTAATTTTACTTAAAAAGTACATATTTTCTAAAATGTTACTCAAGTAAATGTAACGAAGTAAATGTAGCGCGTTACTACCCACCTCTGGTTCTGTCACAACGATCACAATCTGATCACACAAACAATTACAGCACATCCAGAAACTTACTGTGTCACTGTTCATTTTCTATACGTTGACATTAACAGCAAGGAAAAAATAAAGAATATATATATATATATATATATATATATATATATATACAGTATATAGATAGATAGTTTATGTGTGTGCGTGAGTATGGTAAAACTGAAAAAATTACTTATGCAATTTCAAACTAAGGACCCCATACTTAAAAGCGCTTTTTTTTCCCTTAACCAACCAATCACAGTCTTTAAAAGACTGTGTCATACATAGCAACGGGGTCAGCCCCGCCTCCTCACTAATGCGGTGATGGGCACTCAAAGTTGCTCTCAGATTGGTCCTAAATCACTTTTAAGATGGTTCTTAGCTGGTTTAAGATCAAACCAGTATCGATCAAAACATACCTTACCCAGCATATACTGGATTTTTCAACAGGGGAGCTTACATAAATAGTTGTATTTTTTAACTAACATTTAAAAGAGATGAATAAATACTTGAACAAATGTATTGCTCATTCATTGTTCGTTAATGTTAGTTAATACCCTACATTTTTATTTGGCTAAATTGGCTTTTATTCACATAGGCCCATACTGTAATCATTGATCAGCGCACATACCCAGCAAACACAGAACGTTCCCCTAACGTTAGTTTTTGGTTCCCTTTCGGTTATTTTTTTGGGAACCAAAAAGTAACGTTCTAAGAACGTTCTTTTCAAGTTTTATTTTTTTGCAACCAGAAAATAACGTTCCCAGAACGTTGCAGGCTGGTTTTTTTTAAATAACCAGAAAATAACGTTCTCTGATGGTTATTTTTTGGTTATTTTTTTGCAACCAGAAAATAACCAGAAAGTAACGTTCCCTGATGGTTATTTTCTGGTTATTTTTTTGCAACCAGAAAATAACCAGAAAATAACGTTCTCTGATGGTTATTTATTGGTTATTTTTTTGCAACCAGAAAATAACCAGAAAGTAACGTTCCCTGATGGTTATTTTCTGGTTATTTTTTGCAACCAGAAAATAACCAGAAAGTAACGTTCCCTGATGGTTCTTTTTTTGGCTATTTTTTATGGTAAAAATAGTCAAAACTGGTAAACGTCAGTGACATGTGCAATACATACATTATAAGATCATATAACCGGCCCATTCGCGCCGCTTTGCGCGGGCCTCGAACCGGCGTCGGTCCGAATGGGACACGGGCGCTCTAACGAGGAGGCTAAAGACCGCAGTCTCTAGCGTCTGTCGCTAGAGCGTCTCTGTTGGTCAGGGAGTGAGGTTTACACACTGCACAGCTCTTCACTAGCTGGCCTCCGTTACAATCACATTGAAAACCAAATGAAATTAATAAATGTGCCCTTTAATGGCTGAAAATAATAAACTAGTTAAGCTAAATGAAAATACAATCATCTATATCATCTGTGTGGTTGTCTGTTACTGTATGTGTGTGCGCTCGAGCACGTGCATTCTCCGCTCTGCCGTGCACTCCCGTCATTTAAAAATTAACGGTCATTTCGTTTTACCTCACCGACTAACACATTAGTTTAGCGGTTTATTTATTTTAATTTTTTATTTAAAACCGTACAGATTTGAGAGTAGACTTATATTTTCGTGATTTTCGATTGATTTGACACATCTAAATCAACAGACCATGATGAAAGGACTGAAACTCAGGGCTTTTGATTGTTATATCTAAAGACGGAGCCGCGCTATACTTCTGTGGTGAGACAAGAATATTGTTAGCCTGAAGATAATTAAATGTTTATTCTTCTGTCAATAAAAATCTGCTTTAAATATTGTGTTGAAGTCATTGGTTATTTTATTTCGATATCTATAATGTCTGATGTTGAGGTAGGCCTACACACAGTGTGGTTTTATTAGAAATGATATACTGTGCTGTTTAAATCGAAAATTAGGCTACTTTAGTGATGAAAAAGGAATTATTAGGCTAAAAGAATAATCTAATGCATTGATTTCATCCTCCATATTGTGTGGGATGATGCAGTTTACTTATTTTAATTAGATTAGATTGCGATGGATAAAAACACAGCATGGATGTATTCATTACTGACGTGTAAATGGACCGAGAAAAATATTTTAGGCTAACGTTCTGGGAACGTTCCCATAACGTTAGTTTCTGGTTCCCAGAAAGTTTTTTTAAGGTTTGTTTTTGGTTATCTTTACGGAAATAAAACGTTAGTTTCATGGTTTCTATAACGTTAGGGTAACGTTCCCCTAACGTTAGTTTTTGGTTCCCAGAACGTTATCGGAACCATAAACTAACGTTCTATTAACGTAAAGAAAACTTTCCTGGAGAACCAAAAACGAACCTTAGAAAATAACGTTCTGGGAACCAAAAACTAACGTTAGGGGAACGTTCTGGGAACCAAAAACTAACGTTACGGGAACGTTCTGGGAACCAAAAATTGTTAGCTGGGTATAGACAGAAACGCAAACTTAAACGCAAGAACTGTTGCAGAGACTCGATCCGCACTGGACATCTTTCTAACATTAACAACTTTTAACCGGAGCGAATGAGACGAGTGGATGAAATCACTGAATAGCGCACATACATAGAGCGCTATGGTAAACACTGGAGTGCAAACGTGTATCACACGCGAGAACTGTTGCGGAGACTTTACTCGCACCAGCATTATTTCAAACATCAAATTAACCGGAGCGAACGAGTGGATGAAATCATTGATGAGCGCACATAAAGACAGAAACGCGTGCATTAAACATAAGAACTGTTGCGGAGACTACTAACATAAACAACATATAACCAGGGCGAATGAAAAGAGTGGATAAAATTATTGATCAGCGCACATACATGGATCGCTATGGTAACACGGGAAGCGTAACGAGCGTGCACCACGCCAGATGTGTTACTGAGACTGGCCATCTTTTCTAACATAAACACGATTTAACTGCCACAAACGAGTCAAGTATGTGAGAGGAGGCGGGGCTCTGTTGTTATGCGTTCACGTGCAGTGTGTTAACTCACTGTCGGAAAAGAGAAAGAGAGCGGGAACTATGGGATGAATTTAATATCAAAATGATTAACAAATGCATGCACAGTCATCCGTGAACGTGATACAAGTTACACTTGTATTTTACTATTCACAAACAAATGCCGTATGATTTGAATCTGTGAAATTTAGATTGGAATAAACATGAGGCGATTTGTACAAATAGAGACAGATTTGTGAATACAATGTTTTATGTTGTGTTCATGTATAATCATTTTGCGCATACCAATGAGATGTTGTGCATTTGTGTATCCTGCAGCGCGCGTCCATTCATCCTGTTCATTCAAACATGCATTCGGATTTTGAGACGTTCTTTATGCGGTTTTGCATTGGACAATCCACACACAAACAACTTCAGATCCACGCACAACCGTGCATAAACTACGGCCTACCACTAGATGGCAGTCTGACGGAGCAATGAGGTTTGCGACAGAGGTTGCGCTAGACATTTTAATTGTCCGTCATTTTGACGAACAGGCTCATAAAAAATCATCATCATTTATTTTTACCCGTCACTATGGTCCAAGGTTGATGTTACGTGCTAATTAGCATGTTTGTGACATCATCACTATGTACATGCGTTTACTCTCTGAACTTACTGAACTGAATACCCAATAAGGTCGTTTACATATTTAATGTTTCTGTTGTCAGACATAAAACAATAATTACAGACAAATGTTTATAATCATAACAGTAACAATGACAGGTGCTTGAAAACGCAGTTTTTTAATCATTTATTAATTTACTTACAAGTTACTTTAAGATGCTGTTTTGTTATGAATGTGCTGCTTCTGCCACTCACTGAATGGAAAAGACGCAGAGAAACATTTTCCCCGTACTTAAAGTTAAGGTTTATCCAAAATAACGCTAGTCGCTATCTCTCTCTCTGAAGGAAAAAAGTTTGTAAACACCGCACCACTGTGCGCGCCTGTGTGTATGTGAGCACGCGACGTGGGGCTCTGATTAAGTGACAGATGCATGCATTGCAGAATAAGGTCCTCAAACAATGTTATCGTTGTTTTATTATGAAAAGTTTAAAAATATTTTCAGTTTGTTTTGAATCTATTGCAAAATAGATTAGACGGTGGTGAGACGGCATAGTCAAATGACTTGTTTATACACGAGTCTCACCTTTCCCGTTTTCCTGACTGGGCGAGACATTTACGAGTAATGAATGGGGAAACATGCGCCCTTTCCTCCAGTCACTTATGATCACGTTCTGATGAAAGGAAATGATTGGATGCTACCAATTTGACATAAAGGGGAATTACAAATTGCCCTCATTGTAATCCGTCAAAATGACTCTCGGGATCAGTGGAGACTCGTGTATAAACATAGACTATCCCAGCCAACATTTTTTTGTGGGGCCAATGTAGGCCCCATATGGGCTTGAGGCATGGGCCCCAAGTGGGTTTGTCCACGGGTTCCATGTCGGCCCTATGTGAATTATCCCATATGAATCCTACGTAGAATCTGAGTGGGGCCCATGTGGGAAACATGCATAAGGCCCATATTGGTCCCACTTTATAAAGCCCATGTGGATTAAACCAATGTTTAATGGAGGAGCCTTGCATAGTGTATACTTGAGTGGTTCTAGATTATGTTTTTTGAGGTTTCCCACCTGGACAGTACAATGTTTGTTATTGCTAAATTATAATTGACTTTTTCCATTCTTACGCTCTACCAAATACAATGCAATTTTTACTGATTAAATGATAACTGCAGCATTTGGATGTTGCTTTCTTAGATGTTAGTCTTCAAAATGAATAATCTACTACTTTATATTTGCCTGTACATCATAAACATAATAGGTGCATTCTGAAAATGAAAAACACATGGTTGTTCAATATCAAATTTATTATAATTTTCCGATCCTTAACACAGAATATTTAACTAAACCTTAAATACAGTTTTAAATGTTAAATTCATTAAAAATAGTTTGATAAATTTCAGATTAGAAAGGGTACTTTAAACTAAACTGAACAAAACATATTTTGAACGCTTAAACTGCTGACATGTTTTGTGCCAGACTGCGTTAAGGGCTCTTTTTCCACCCCTGTCTCGTGCTCCAGTGGTTTCAGTCCACACCTGTAACAGAAGAACACAAATACAGTTATTTGATATGTCCAGCATCACATAGTTTACAGCACAAATGAGTACTCTACATGCTATCAATTTAATGTCAAACAATTCAAAAATGCATCACCTCACAATAACATAATTATTAGTTGACAAGTACAGTATATACTATATACTCTTATGAACAATCTGTTATGTGTAGTCTGCATAATGAAGGCAATGATGCTGCATCTATGTGCAGATCAATCATTTAACCCCCTGGGGTCCGAGTTGGTTTTAAATCCTGGAGAAATTTTGTCATGTCTTGAGATTTGTGTTTTTTAGTAATGCACCCATATTTTAATACATCGTTATAAGTGGTGGGACATTATCACGTCGTGCTGTCAATCACTCTCTGGTAACGTTGCGCTGAGAACCCTCAAAGGCTTTGTTGCTACAACAAATCCGTGTTATATATATGTTATTATATATATATATGATGTACATTTTCAGTAAAAAAAAAAACAAGGTTCTTGAAGAAGACATTAACGTATTTAAATTGTAATGGGAACTAGCATTCTAGCACTACACAGGCTGCAGACAACGATTGCGCAGGCTGCATAAATCTGGTCTCAGAACAGATTACAATTTATGTCCTAACGTTACATCGTTTCTGACATCAGCCTTTTGAGCTTTAGACGTCTGAGGTATTAAAAATAATGGCATTAAATATAACAAATTAGTGTCACTCGTCATAGGCTGTGGTAAAGTCAATTCAATTTTACCTCAGGTGGAAAAATGGCAGGCTTACAAAATTCAAAGGAAAATGACGGTCAAAACAGGGTTCCCGGAGCTTGATAACACGGGTAACAAAAACACGCTTAAGAAAATATGAATTTTACCTTCTTAATTTTGATTATTTCCAGTCCAGACTCGATAAACTTGCTGCTCGGTGGAGTTGCCAGTGCGCCACTGCTCTGCCAAAGATATCCTTCTGCCGATAAAGAAACTCCTCTGTAGTTTGATTTATTTATTTGATTTAAATCATAGCTGTCATTTAAACATTAAACATTTTCAACAAAATAATATTTAATTATGTGATATAAGAAAAATCTACCAAAACTCAGGAGAACTACTTTGTCAAGCGGAACAAAGTGTTCTCGGTCAGGGCTGTGCTCGACTCCATGCATCACATGCGCAAAGCAATCGGGTTATGACATCAAGATACCGTGACATCGTTTCTAGGCAAGTGCTTCCTGCTCGATCTCGCGATAGTGTGACGTAGGCCGGTCGGTCTGCGCAGCTAAGTACGAAGTCGAAAGTATCTATCACATTGAGCAAGAACGTCGGTTGTGAGACTCATGTAAATGGACCTGGATTTCTACATTTATCTATCGTGGTTGATTTTCATACAGTTAGGACAGTGAAAGGAAGAAAATACTGATACAGGCCTATTGAATTAATTAACAAAAATATTCCAGAAACTCCATTTGCATTTAATACATAACAAAATCAGCCTAAATATCTGAGATATTTGTATGTTAAAAGGATTATCAACAAAATATAACAACTTTAAAAAGTTCAAATGCATAATGTATTTTAGGCATGAAATCATATGCCCACTTGGAGCCCATGGAGGTCTCATATGGGCGAAGCTATGTGGGACCCATATTGGTATCCCACACGGGCCCATATGTTTTGCCCATCTTAAACCTATGCCCATGTGGAGCCCATATCGCCCAGATAAAACCCATATGGGGCCCACATACAAATGTTCAAATGTACGCATTTAAAGGAGTTTAAAGGCATAATATGCATTTTAATCATAAAATCCGTGTGCCCACATGCAGCCCATAAAGGTCCCATAAGGGCAAACCTATATGGGACCCACATTTGTAATCCCACATGGGGCCCATATATTTTGCCCTTTTTTATCCCATGCCCATGTGGAGCCCTTGTCGCCCAGATATAACCCACATGGGGCCCACATACCAATGTTGGCTGGGATGCCGTCTCACCACCGTCTAATCTGTTTCGCCATAGTCTCAAAACGAACTGAAAATATTTTTACACTTTTTATATTAACACAACAATAACGTTGTTCAAAATGACGGACAATGAAAAAGTCTAGCGCAACCTCTGCCGCAAACCTCTTCGTCGCTCCGTGAGGCTGCCATCTAGTGGTAGGCTGTAGTTTATGCACGGTTGTGCATGGATCTGAAGTTGTTTGTGCGTGGATTGTCCAATGCAAAACCGCGTAAAGAACGTCTCAAAATCCGAATGCACAGAACAGGATGAATGGACGCACGTTGCAGGATAAACAAATGCACAACTTCTCGGTATGCGAAAAATGATTAAACATGAACACAAAATAAAACATTGTATTCACAAATCTGTCTCTATTTGTACAAATCGCCTCATGTTTATTACAATCTAAATTTCACAGATTCAAATCATACAGCATTTGTTTGTGAATACTATAAAATACAAGTGTAACTTGTATCACGTTCACGGATGACTGTGCATGCATTTGTTAATCATTTTGATATTAAATTCATCCCATAGGGAACACGCAGCTGATATCGATACGTGGGACATGGGTATTGGAACGTTTCAGATTCTTCAGTATCGATACGTATCGAAATATCGATATTTTACAACACTAACCTGCAGCGTTTTGGACAATGGAGAAAAACTAAAATAACATATAAATCCAAAGCATAAAATAAACAGGCAAGAAAAAAAATGAATTAATTAACAAAATATGACAAAACGAAAACACAGAAGAACCGGCAAAGTTTATATTCGTCGGAAAGTTTTTTAATCAAATAAAAATAGCAGGCCTACCTCAATCCAAAGCTTGGAGTTTTTATTTAATAAAGTAACATGTTTACGTGTTGTGGTGACAGTCTGGAGCTTGTTAACAATTAGACCCGCGGCAGAAAACAACCTTTCAGATGGCACGGATGTCCCGGGAATGTAGAGATAACGCCTCGGGAAGCGCGTCACATTTGCTTTCCACCAGCCAGTCTTAGCTAAACATATATAAATCCGATCTGCAATACCACCCAAAATACAAACATTAGCACGATGCTTAGCACGGGCAGCCGATGCTAAGCATCCATGAGATAAGTTTATGTAAAGGATAAATTGATGGCTAGCACCGAAATTCCCTTGCAGCAGCTCCGCTATTAGCTTTGCTGAGCCGTAGACACGCCGGGAAGACAGAGAATGTCACAGCGCATTATGAGCGCGATTGTCCCGTGTCTACATTTAAAACAAAGAACTTGAGCAAGGCTGACAGTGGCACTCCGTTTGGAGGAGTAAAGCCCTGACAAAGGTGGCCTCAACAATCAGATGAATTACACGTGTCCTGTTTCGTCAAGTGTTTTGCGTGATCGGATTTTAATCGGTCTCGAAAACGTTTCGGAGGGCATTTACACCACTAGTCGCACGCGTCTGCACGCTCCGTGAGTTAATGGTTAGCATGTTTTTCTTTCACCATACAGAAAACTAAAAACATGTACGATTTAATAGTCATTTAAAAACGTAGTATTAAATTATTTTTATTATTATATTATTAAACTTAAAATAAACATACCTTTTAAATCGTTTAACTGATAGTACTAACTGGTCAAAATTTTAACGATCAGTTAATGGTTAAACGGTCAATATGAGCACCCCTAATCAAAACTGTTCAGTGTTTTAAAACCACATAATGTTTATTTCATATTTCGGACAATTAGTCCATAAAATAGACACAAGCGCTAGTAAACTGTTAATAATGTATTTAAAATACTTTAACTTCTTTGTAGGCAGCAATTATAAACCCTTCAAAGCGGCAGTCCGTAGGATTGGCCTCTTTGTCGCCATCTCAGTTTGTAATTGCTACTGCCGGTGATGTGCGGAGGTATTTCTTTACGTGAGTTGTGATTCGGCACTGCTCAACTGCGCGGATGAGTCTGATGTTTTAGTCGTGGCCTGTGACAGTGCAGCGGTGAGAATCTTCACTGTACATCAGTAGCGCATAATAAACACAGATAACATGGCAGATGATATAACACGAAACAAATACGAACATAAACAGACACAAATAGCGCAAATGGAGGCTGTGTTGAAGTGTTTTGATATTATTTCGGGTGCGGGTCATTTCTATAAATGCCAACACTGCCGTTTTGAACTGCGGTCAAGCCAGCCGCGGTTTGAAAATACACGGTCAAGCCAGCCGCCGTTTAGGTTCAGATGCGCGCTTATTGAGTGGTTTACGGTACATTAAAGGAACGCCGCTTGTAAAGCTTTATTTAAATGTAGATGATCCGCGTCTCTTGTCAATAACATATTTCTTGTTTTACGTTTAGAATATCTCATTTTTGTCGTAATTTATGCAGGTTTTTTTCTCCGAATGTTTGCATTATGATTGCTGTAACGTTATATTGTGAAACCAATGTCTCTGTCTGTATCTTAAAGAGTACATTCCTCAATATTTTTAAGGGCTTATTTTGGTTTATGGAGTGTCCGACAACAAGTTTATGTACATACATGATGTAAAAATACTATTATTTCGTAATAATAAGCAGTTTTTATTACCTTACTTCTTGACTGACTCTCAAATGATTCGTTCCGCGATTCATCTGTGTAATCTCCGCCTTTCCGCCAGCGTAGTCTGATCTGATTGGTCAGATAGTGTAGTCTGCTGTGATTGGTCAGATGGTCTAGTCTGCTGTGATTGGTCAAACGCGTTCAGCATGTGTCGCAAATGGACCGCCTATCATTACTGCTGTATTACGGTTTGCAGGTGGTTGGATATTAACAGTGTATAGAGAGAGATGGCGTCGATTTTACCTTACCAGTTCGAGCCCGAGTCTGACGAATCATTCTTTAATCCTTATACAGATGCCAGTAAGAAAAAGGACTGTTTTAGACACTTCTCTTGTAACAGTTAGTTATCACGGCATACAGTGTACGGTGTTCGTATCTTCAGATGTTATTATAACTATAGTACACCACGCAGTTCTTGAAATAAAGACTTTGCGAGTTAATATGGTTGAACACTTACATTAGCGCAACGAGTTTATAGCTAACGTTAGGTAAACAAACAGTAACAACCCCAAAAATAACGGTAACGTTAGCTAAACACAGACATGAGATAACGTCACACAAATTTAATTTTAAGTAAAGACAAAAATAAAGAGTCACACTTACAGGTTGTGATTCGGTGGAGCTTACAGGTCCAAATAAAGTTGGTATTGCAACATCTTTTAAGGAAAGACGTTTAATGTATCCTGCAGTAAAGGCGCCAAGATTGATGAAGCAATCTTCGGTAAAATGACGCGCGCAAAGTAAAACGTTCGGTTTATACTCCTTTGGTGTCGTTTGAAAAATAAATAGTAACCATTTTTTCCTCAGAAGTTCTTCCTTTGGTAGTGAAAATAAGACTGACTTAGTTTCACTACATAGAACACAGCTTCTCTTAGACATGATGCACACGTCACGAACGAGCTAGTACAGTGTTTGGGGAGGAGAGAGTTAAGTTTTCGCAGTCAGTAGGCGGGGATTTTTCTAGTGACGTAGGTACATTGTGGTTAAAGATTCGGACAGGTCATGGCTTGTTCGCGTGATTCAGAGTCGATTACCTTTTTTATAAGCTAATAACTTTGTTATTCGTTCACCTTCGGATTTACAACTTGGCAGATTGCTTACATTCAAACACGGCAAAATTAAACACTTCATGAAATGTATTTTTTATGATCTCGAGGAATGTACTCTTTAAATATGTATTATTTTAATGCCTTCTAGACCTTTGTCCTGCAAATAAAACTGTTTATGCAGTTTGCAATTACAGTACCCATGGATTTGAACAGATTTAATTACAGTATGTTTTTTGAAAGCATTTTGTTTGAAAAATATTATTCCAATATAATTGACTATACAAACATTATTTCTCATAAGTAGAAAAATATGATGGTGGGTTTAAGTAGGAGCCATACCCCACTATATGCACACAATATGGATTTATTTCACTGTAACGTTTTGGAGAAATACAATATTTTCTACTTCAAATGCCTATAGAAACTATATTTCTAATAAGTAGAAAAAACTGATGGTGGGTTTCTTAGGGGCCATCCCACTATATGCACACCATATATGGATTATTTTACTGTAGCGTTTTGGAGAAATACACATTTTCCACTTCAAATGCCTATAGAAACATATTTCTAATAAGTAGAAAAAACTGATGTGGTTTCTGTAGGGGCCATCCCACACTATATGCACACCATATATGGACTTATTTTACTGTAGCATTTTGGAGAAATACACATTTTTCAACTTGAAAGCCTATAGAAACATTTTTTCTAATAAGTAGAAAAAACTGATGATGGATTTCTGTAGGGGCATCCCACACTATATGCACACCATATATGGACTTATTTTATGTAGCTTTTGGAGAAATACACATTTTCCACTTATAAAGCCTATAGAAACTTTATTTCTAATAAGTAGAAAAAACTGATGATGGATTTCTGTAGGGGCCATCCCACACTATATGCACACCATATATGGACTTATTTTACTGTAGCGTTTTGGAGAAATACACATTTTTCCACTTCAAATGCCTATAGAAACATTATTTCTAATAAGTAGAAAAAACTGATGGTGGGTTTCTATAGGGGCCATCCCACACTATATGCACACCATATATGGACTTATTTTACTGTAGCTTTTGGAGAAATACACATTTTTCACTTTGAAAGCCTATAGAAACATTATTTCTAATAAGTAGAAAAAACTGATGGTGGTTTCTATAGGGGCCATCCCACACTATATGCACACCATATATGATTATTTTACTGTGCGTTTTGGAGAAATACAAATTTTTCCACTTCAAATGCCTATAGAAACTTTATTTCTAATAAGTATAAAAAACTGAGGGTGGGTTTCTATAGGGGCTATCCCACTCTATATGCTAACATATATGGACTTATTTTACTGTGAGCGTTTTGGAGAAATACACATTTTTTCACTTCAAATGCCTATAGAAACATTATTTCTAATAAGTAGAAAAAACTGATGGTGGGTTTCTATAGGGGCCATCCCACACTATATGCACACCATATATGGATTTATTTTACAGTAGCGTTTTGGAGAAATACACATTTTTCCAATTAAAATGCCTATAGAAACATTATTTCTAATAAGTAGAAAAAACTGATGGTTGGTTTCTATAGGGGCCATCCCACACTATATGCACACCATACATGGACTTAATTTACTGTAGCGTTTTGGAGAAATACACATTTCTCCACTTCAAATGCCTATAGAAACATTATTTCTAATAAGTAGAAAAAACTGATGATGGATTTCTGTAGGGGCCATCCCACACTATATGCACACCATATATGGACTTATTTTACTGTAGCGTTTTGGAGAAATACACATTTTTCAAATTCAAATGCCTATAGAAACATTATTTCTAATAAGTAGAAAAAACTGATGGTCGGTTTCTGTAGGGGCCATCCCACAGTATATGCACACCATATATGGAATTATTTTACTATAGCGTTTTGGAGAAATACACATTTCTCCACTTCAAATGCCTATAGAAACATTATTTCTAATAAGTAGAAAAAACTGATGGTGGGTTTCTATAGGGGCCATCCCACACTATATGCACACCATATATGGAATTATTTTACTGTTTGACGCTTATGTCTGTATGTTGTGTTATCTGTTTTTATTTTCTCCATGCTTGTACAGCACTTTGGAAAACAAATGCTGTTTTATTAAAGTGCTTTATAAATAAAATTTGATTTGATTTGATCTGCACAGTACATAAAAATAACATTATCTGTGTCTCTCTGTCCCATTTATATACATCTGTATAGCCACATTTTTCACAGAAATGAAATAAGCAATATTGATTGACATATATGTTGAGGAAGATAAACCCCTTCACCAGCTGTACCCATCCCTCCAGCCCTCCCTCCCTTCCTCACTCACTTTCTACTGCCTCACATGTTTTTGCCTTTTCTTCCCAAGTCTCTCCCTCAAGTCTAAACATATATTCCAAGGCTCCGCCCACTTCCTTCAACGGTGCTATTAATCAAGAGCAGGTTAAACACTCTCTTAACAGGGGGTGAACACTGGGTCATGTTTAGCAGATGGTGCAGTTGCGATGGGAGCGCATGAACACAGGCCGTTTTGCTTTGAAGGTTTCAGCAGGAGCTGTTGAATTCCCTGCTTGTGTGTTACAGTAAATAGTGTCCCGCTATCAGAGGTACTTTGGCAAATATCTTTCTTCTAAAAAGCTTGAAACGCACATCTGTCCTGCAAAAGAAGTCTTGTCTTTGTTTCCTGCAGTACGTCGGCATGTGCTCTCATCTCTCACCTGCCACATCGAATGTTGTTGTACTGACAAACGTAACCAAGCAAAACAACTTGCGATACTTGGAGGACACCCCCTGCCTCGCACATTAAAGCCTTTCACGGACTGCACGTTTGTTATTGTAGGCCTACAGTGCTACTCAAAGACGGTTCCGCTCAATAACAATAAATAAGTTACAATTACAAGCAAAAATAAATAATTTCCTTCACAATGCAGAGACCTATAAGCTGAAACGTGATCAAATGCCATGTATACATCGGATGCGACCGACGTGACACAACAAACTGCTTGTTCTTAATGGGTTTGTAGTGTCGCGACACATCCAGTGTGGACAAAATTTTTAATTATAATGGGCTCTAATGCGTTCTGTTGTCTTTTGCCGTGTCGTGCCGCGAGATGACTCTTGTAGCTAAACAGGACATAATCATACACATTCCCAAGCTGTAAGTAAATTTGTCTTGTATCACAATTGTTTTTTATTAACTCACTGTACTGCATCAAACATCAGGCACTTAGAATGCATTCACATGTACAAATAAATCTGCATATAAAAATACAATCTCTAAATCTTTGGTTTGTAAAAAACTGTATCTGTTGTGTTTTCTGACTTTTCCCCTCATTTATACTGAAAGGATCTAGACACTTTGTAATTTGCAACACATCTGGTACCATTCGGACTGAGATGAGAAAGCCAACACTTCCTCTTTAATGCATCTGACACAGAGATTTAATGTAAGATTATCAGTGTCAGCCATTAGAAATGTGGCCTGTTGCTTCACAACTGTTTAAAGCTACACAATCAGCCAAGCGTTATAGGCAAGGCAATGCAAAGGCAGCCTTTTGAAAGTTCTGTTGGAAAGGCTGTCGTTAACGGCTGACCCATCATCGACAAACCTTGCCAGAGTTGGATTTACATTGACCCCAGATCATTTATGACAATGCAATGATTCACCTCAAAATGAGAAGACAATATCTTTTGCTTCCTCCACACGCTCAGTTGCAAGGTAACCACGAAGAGAAGGATTGCTGATGGCAGGTAAATACGGGCTGAACCTGGGCAATGTAATAATTGCTAAAGTTAATGTCTGCTACATAGGGGGCAGGCTGGTAGTAGCAGGTGACGTTTGCCACATTGGGTATGACGTTCTGCTCGGCCAGCACGCGGACTGCCAACATTGCAATCAACCCTAGCGCCTGACGCCTCTCGTGTCCCATCAGACACACTGTACTTTCATTCACCACTCCATGCAATGTCATAAGATAATCATACTTGTGGTCCTCCAGTCCTACAAAGTGGTTCTGGAGGTACGACTCCAGTTTCCACTGCTGCTCACTGATGTCCGAAAAGTCAATGAAGAAGCGAGAACACATGTAGCGCTGGAGAGACTTCATCTCTGACTCCGAAGCGGCTCGGAAACCTCTTACCAGAAGGTGGCAGTACTTCAGGAGACCTCCTCCCCGGATCTCCTCTGGGTTTCTCGTGCAGATCACCTTGTTGCGCAGGTGGTCCAAGGCAGCAGCAAAGTCTCCGTACACGCTCTCACCAATTATGGTGGGATGAAAGGTCTTGGCCATCAGGTTCTCTGAGCACTCGTAGAAAAGAAGCAGAGAGTCTAGCTTTATCTGGAAAGAGTCAACGCTGAACTCGAACTGTCGACGCAAGGAATCCACAAACTTTAGCTCTACGTTTTTGCCCCTGTTGTTGGAGAGGGAGATCAGACTCCAGCGGTCTGAATCATTACACACCTTCACCATCTTCTGTACATATGCTTCCTGGAAAGAAAGGAATAATTTTTACTATTTAAAGTAAAAGTTGCTTTCGTTTCATAAAGAAGAAAAATTAGTAAGGTCATTCAAATGAGGGTCGATTTGCACCTAACAGATAAGCTTGATATATCAGTTCTCCATCATTACTGTACCTGTCACAGGACATCTAAGAGGCTGAGATCGGCTTTAACCTGATTTACTACAATCCTATTAGTGACAGAAAAGAACATTTACCAGCCTATCGGTAAACTACTCTAATTGCTTTTCTACTACATGTCATTGGATATAATAGCATGCAGACAATCTGAAATTACATATTGCATGAAACAAATCACAAATTTGAAAAATGACATGCTGGCAAGCTTTGACAGATGTGTGATCCATTGGCTTCTGTCTTTCTATTTCTTCTAATTCAATGATACATTTAGCTTTTATGTCCTTCCATAAATGTGCAATATTGTAGATACAGGACTATTTATGTGAACTAAAAAGCTAAACATTATGAAAAAAGGTGTAAAAGTTGGTTATGAATCAGAGCTTAAAAATAAATAACTTTTAAAACACATAGTTGTATAATTTAGTAAAGAAAAGTAGTAGATTTAATTTTAAAGTAGTATATTGCAGTAATTACTACACTTTGTTATTAAACAGCACATTGTGAGTAAATAAACGCTAAAGTTGCCTACTAGGCTATACCCAAGCATTTTTATGGGGGTAAAACTGAATCTTTTCACTTTTTTAATTGTTTTAATAGACACTTCCCCTAACATGTTTTTAACCAGTTAAAAATACATTTGACATCCACTTGTCAATTCCCCGTACACTTGAACACGACATAAACACACACCTTCAGAGTCAGTGGGGTAATTTTCTCCTTATTGACCCCCTCGGGTAAAAAGGCAAAAAGACAGTCTAGAACAATATTCTTGACCATCTGAAACTCGTTCTCTCCCTTCAGGTCCGCGCAGAATATGAGGTCCAGGTCTTTATAACCGAGCCCGCTGTCTTCGTACAGTACGTGGCTGGCGGCGGATCCGTTGAGCCGCACGTCCCGGAAATGGATGGGCTGATCCCGCATGCGACTACACACCGCTGTCACGATCTGCCGCGGATTCATCTGCAGCGTGGGGAAGTTTCCGCGGCCATGGATCGGGATGCTCTCGTTCAGGATGACGTCCAGACGCTGGACCTGCTCCCAGTTTAACACGCTAAACTTACAGTCTGAAACACCACTGATCCAGCTGTCCTCTTCAGCCATCGTGCAGTTTTGCGAATAAACAGAAACGTGCGCTGTTGATCCTAAACGTTACAGACGGAATTGAAATGCACCAGATATGCCATAGACATGAGACGCATGTTTGATCACCGCATCAAATAAGAGCAATACAGTCAGACGAGACACTGCTAGGGTTTGCGCTCTCTCTCTGTGTTCATGCAGACAGTGGTTGAGTATGGTGGTGTAGTGTGACAGCAGTATGGCAATAGGCTAGTGAGGGTTTCTCTTGAGAGTCAGGGCACGCCTATCACTCTGCTATTACAAACTTTACTGTCACAGGAGTAACCCAATGAGAGCACAGGACTGATCTCTGTACAGCTGTGCAGCAGCAAACTCAATGACACATTATTGAGTATGTAAATACACAGATGAAATTTAAAGTTATACTCCAAGTTAGCCTATATCATGCATTCAACTGAAAAAACCTAACTGCCATAAATGAACAACAGCATGAGGTTGCACAGGTTAGTTCAGGCTGAGGCCAAGCAGAGAATGTTGAAAGCAGTGACAGAATGAGGCAGCTGTCACTCAGGATTCATCAGCAGAAACAAAGCCATGCGTCACGACTCTCACCCTAACCTTTAAATCTGTTTGATCCCATGTAGGTTAACATAGGCTAAAGCCTGTGTTAGAAAAACCAGTTTAGCTTTCTTGCTCAACTGTTAGAGCAGGGTGCTTGCATATGCCAAGGTCAAAGGTTTGAATCCCATGTAAAACATGAATTCATAAAAGGTATACTGTAGCTCGAATGCACTGTAAGTTTCTTTGGATACCAGTATTGATACATAATGTAGAAGAAACAAGTGTAAAAATACTGGCCACAAGCCAGTGTTCACGCTGTCCATATTCATACATTCATACTCATCTTTATGCAAGAATGTCCCTGCTAAAGGGAATACACTTTCATGAAATATCATAATAATGTCTGAAGATGAAGGCATACTTTTTGTGTTTAAATTCATTGACTTGTCATGTTTCCAATATAGATTCTGTAATCATTTTGACAAATTAACCACAATAGCCACATTTCTAAACAGTTTTCTTGGTAGTAGCTACATGTCATGATTGTTACAATTTTGTGAATATTACTTTTACTTGTGAATATAATATTACTATGCCCCCTATTACTGCTAAATGATGATGTTTGCCACATGTCCTCAGAATGTCATCCTGTTCATACAGAATGTACTGCCAGGGTTTGTGGATATTAGATGTTGCGTTTGGGAGATACTGTGTAGGGGGAATCTGGCCACACCCAATAACTTTAAAGGCTAATTAAACTTGTGAATTGGGTGTTTTTGTATTTGTTAGTGTAGATTTTGTATTTTTCGACTGAAAGGTACCGAAAGGTTTTTATAATGGTTCATAAGATTTTGGTCTTTTATCAACTTGCTGTTTATAGCACCAAGTAGTGTCAGCAGGATTTTTGTGTGTATTCCTTAGTAGTGGGATTTGAGACCATCATACCTAGTTTGGCATCTTGAATCCCAGACTGTTTTAGAAAAAACAGAGTGCTTACTGAATCCAGCTTGCATGGTATTTTGATATTTTGAATATTATATGAATACCCATACTGAATGTGATTAAGTAAACACTTTATTTACTGTCATCAACTGTTTGCTCCTTTGAACCAAACAGAAATGAACCAAAAAGCAGATCAGAATGAATCTTTAGCAGTAATGTTTAATAGATGACTCAGTACTGTCTGGGCCAGAAGTCCGTGTCCTGAGTCTGACAAATGTTATGGGCAGGACCAAGAGTAAACAATGTGTTTTCTGCCACATGCCACATCTCTGAGTAGCTCTAATGACCAGACTTGGACCTTCAGACCAATAAACAAAATGATGTTGAGATTATTTAATCAAATGCAGTGTTTGCTGTTGAACTCTTGTTTATGTTCTTTTTCCCTGTAAGATGGTCGTGATGGACTTTCAGAGACTGCTATTTGGTTGAATCTCACGACCCTCCCCAATATGGAGGACTAAACCTGCAAAAATTATCAATAAATAAACCTTATACACGAAGCAAACGATCAGTGAGTGACGTGACGTTAGTCCAAAACAAGTCAAAAGAGTAATCGATCAAACACTTCAATCTACGCTGAACCAATAGTAGGCAAGACCAACCCATCTAATTATCATACAAGACACAGAAAAGTAAGAATAAATTCAAGAATAAATAAATAAAAGTGGAAATAAATACTTGCGATAATAAATAAATATAAAAATAAATAAACGTATAAATAAATAAATGTAAAAATAAAAGGAAATGATAAATAAAATAATCTAAAAATAAATAATAATAATAATTAAAAATAATTAAAAAATG